>NC_139972.1:3795000-3952500 GCF_963993115.1 Abramis brama
ACTACAAACTTTTACATACATGCTGCTGATATATTATTGTAGCAGAGTTTGTGCTGAATACAGTGTAATTAGACTTTAGCCATGAAAATGTCACAAGTAACAGAAATAACCAGAAATGTCAGAGCATGTCAGAACACCTCCAGGGCCCAGAAAACAGCTCAGACCTCAGAGGGTTAAAAAGCTTTTAAAAAAAAGCTATGTTTGAGAATGATTTAATATAGATTATCTAGTTAGTTTTCTTATGAAAAGTTGTGACAGACGTAATATCTCATACTGCATATGTGACTGTTTGTTTTATTTTAGCTATTAGATGACAGTCTGATCTTCTGATGATCATCTGATGGTGAATAAGGATCCACTACAGAGACTCACTGTCAACAGAATCAACAGAGACTGAAGATACAGTGACTTCACTGTTATAAATTAAGACTTCATTTAGATTTCAACGATCCTCTGTCAGACCTGATGAGGCGGCAGTGAAACACCTTTTATTTTAGAGTAGCAGATTACAGTTTCTCATTCATAGATTAACCATTTTATTTGTATAAATGCACAGTATAAGTTCAAAAAGGTTGGAGTTTTGTTTGTCTGTTGTTAGTCTGTAGTGGAGATAGCGTGGGTGCGGCCGCCCTAGGGCCCCGTGCCAATTAGGGGCCCCTCAAACGCCGCCGATCTTGCGTCGCTGGACAGGAACGGGGTTAGACGCCACTGCAAAGCGGATATTTATTTTTACATTCTCAATGTTTTTGTGGGGCAGTTTGAAAGTCGATTTTCAGACTTCAAAAAAATGGCCAAACTGTTCGCAGTACTTTGCCCAAAGAGGTTTGAGCACCCTGATGCTGAGGAGAAAATGCTTGAGCTGGCCCGGTTCTACTCAGAAGACATGCCCAAGCCAGAAGACGCAGTGGAGGAGTTTCGCTCTTTTTGTGCATTGTATTCGGAGTTAAAGATGGATCTCACCACCGACGCCGTCCTGCCATTCCTCATTGCCAACGACACGGATAGAGCATGGATAGAGCCTACCCACACCTGACCATTCTCCACAGGATTTATAAAACCCTTCCCATCAGCAGCGCCAGTGCCGAACGAAGTTACAGCCATCTGCGGCTTATTAAGACATACTTGCGTTCGTGCATGGATGAGGCCAGACTGTCAAATCTCACCTTGCTGTGTGTGGAGCGGGACATACATATTGACAAGGACAAAGTGGTTGGCAGATTTGCCACCATGAAGGAGAGGAGGATGAAGATTTAATAAGGGACCATGATATGTATATAGTTTTGTTAGATTTATTTGTTCTGGAGGATCGTTAAGCAGACAACAAAATGGTAAGAAAAAAATATCGTATTTAAAAATTTATATTTTAGTTATGAATAAGTCACTCAGTCAGAATGTTATAAATCAGTTGTTTTTCTCAAAGTTTTCATGATGCACCTGTAGCCTACATATGGAGTTGTAAACAAACTTTGTGTTCAATATATATAATGGTGCCATGTCAATTATATAATGTGGCACTGATTGAGCGCACTTGGCCTGTTCAGCACCATCGCTTTTTTTCTTGACTGGCAAACTGTTTTCTTTGTTCGTCAATACAAACTTGTCAAAAAATGTGGTTTTATTTAACATATAAGCTTACTTGGCTCAACAAGCGACACATTATTACATATGCATTCATCAGATATTTTACGTTTTTTTAACGGTTTTAATTTTAAAATGAATTGGTGGCAGAGTGCCCCATGATGAAGCTCCGCCCCCACTGTACTGAGAGTCTAGCTCCGCCCCTGCGCAGCAGCTTGAGTTCTTACCAGAACCAGGAAGTATGACCATATTTGCCCCATTCTGTCAACACTGCACTGGCTCCCTATTAAACATTTTATAAATTTTTTAAATATTGCTGATTACTTACAAAGCATTAAATGGTTTATCTCCGCAGTACTTGAGCGAGCTCTTAACGCTTTATAGTCCTTCACGTCTATTGCGATCTCAAAATTCCGGCCAGTTGATAATACCTAGAATATCAAAATCGACTGCTGGCGGTAGATCTTTTTCTTATTTAGCACCTAAACTTTGGAACAGTCTTCCTAACATTGTCCGGGAAGCAGACACACTCTGTCAGTTCAAAGCTAGACTAAAAACACATCTCTTTGGCCTAGCATACACAACACATTATAGACTTCTATAATTCAATGTTAGGTTGCATAGATCAGGTCAGCCGGAACCGGGAACACTTCCCATAAATCCTGATGTACTCGTGACATCATAAGAAGAATGCCGTCTACGCTAATATTAGTCTCTCTGATTTTCCCGCAGTGTGCCGTATACAGGCCGTATATAGATCTGATGAAGGACCTGTGCCTGGACGCGATGACAGCGCAGTCCTGAAGTGTCCACTACCCAGTCAGCAAACAAATTTGGCCCAGATTTGGCATGTGTCTGGCACAGCTGGCATTCATCCGGCACTGGCATACAGCATGTGGGCCAAACATGGCCCGGGTTTGGCAGAGATGGCACTGGATTTAAGACGGCACCCAAGACATGGGCCAGATGTCAAATGGAGTATTTGGCCCAGATGTCAAATATAGATATGTCATGCGGCGCCACGTTTTCGACCAGGCAGATCAATCCTTCCATCCACCATAGATAATTTCTCGAGTTGCTTGTCTGATCTGTCTCAGCTGCTGCCTGAACCCAAACAAACAGATGAACTAGAAGAACTAACTAGCACTATGAGCACCATTCTCTCTAGAACATTGGATGTTGTTGCACCCGTTAGATTAAAAAAGGTCACAGAGAAAATTAAAGCACCATGGTACAATAATACTACGCATGTTCTAAAGAGAGAAACCCGTAATTTAGAGCGTAAATGGAAACAAACTAATTTAGAGGTCTTTAGAATCGCGTGGAAAGACAGTATGTCACGTTATAAAAAGGCCCTAAAAGCGGCCAGGGCTGAGCACCTCCGCAAACTAATAGAAAACAACCAAAACAATCCTAGGTTTTTATTTAACACCGTGGCTAGACTAACAAATAAACAGACGTCACCCGAACAAAATATCCCGTTACAGTTTAGTAGTAATGATTTCATGAACTTCTTCACTGAGAAAATAGAAAACATCAGAACCACAATTGTAAACGTTCAATCCTCAATCGCGCCTTATAATTCAGCCTCAATTTTCCCCCCGCAAGAACAATTACAGTGCTTTACAACTATAGAACAAAAAGAGTTAAATAAACTTATCACTTCATCTAAAACAACAGCATGTTTATTAGATCCTATACCAACTAAACTACTGAAAGAAGTGTTACCTGTAGTGGAAGAGCCTCTCCTCAATATTATTAACTCGTCTTTATCTTTAGGTCATGTTCCAAGAACATTTAAACTGGCAGTGATAAAACCTCTCATTAAGAAACCACAATTAGACCCGCATAATCTAGCAAATTATAGACCCATTTCAAATCTACCTTTTATGTCTAAAATACTAGAAAAAGTTGTGTCCGCTCAATTGTGCTCTTTCTTGCAAGAAAATGATATCTATGAAAAGTTTCAGTCTGGTTTCAGGCCGCATCACAGCACTGAAACTGCGCTCGTTAAAATCACAAATGATTTACTCTTAGCTTCTGACCAAGGCTGCATCTCAATACTAGTTTTACTGGATCTAAGTGCTGCGTTCGATACTATAGATCACACAATACTCTTAGATCGACTACAAAATTATACTGGTGTTCAAGGACAAGCATTAAGCTGGTTTAGATCATATTTATCTGACCGCTACCATTTTGTCTATTTAAATGGAGAAAAATCGATCATAACTCCAGTAAACTATGGAGTGCCACAGGGATCTGTGTTGGGCCCTCTGTTATTCTCAATATATATGCTGCCACTTGGAAATATTATAAGGAAACATGGAATTAGTTTCCATTGTTATGCTGATGACACTCAAATATATATTTCATCACGGCCGGATGAAAACGCTAAATTATCCAAATTGACAGAGTGTGTTAAAGATATAAAAGATTGGATGACGCGTAATTTTCTATTATTAAATCCAGACAAGACAGAGGTAATACTTATCGGTTCAAAAAACCGCCCACAGAACCTCTCACAATACAACTTTGACATCGTAGGATGTCCTGTTACTTTATCCTCTACAGTAAAAGACCTGGGTGTTATATTAGACTGCAACCTGTCTTTTGAAAATCATATTTCGTATGTTACAAAAACAGCCTTTTTCCACCTTAGAAACATTGCTAAGCTACGTAATATGCTATCAGTTTCTGATGCAGAAAAGTTAGTTCATGCATTCATGACCTCAAGACTAGATTACTGTAATGCTTTGTTGGCCGGTTGTCCTGCATCCTCAATAAACAAGCTACAGTTAGTCCAAAATGCAGCCGCTAGAGTTCTTACTAGATCAAGAAAATATGATCATATAACACCGATTTTATCATCACTACATTGGCTACCTATAAAGTTCCGTATTAATTACAAGGTATTGCTACTGACTTATAAAGCCCTAAACGGCTTAGCTCCAGTCTATTTAGCGGATCTTCTATCACCCTATAATCCATCGCGCTCTTTAAGATCAATAAATTCAAGGCTTTTGGTCATACCTAGGATATCCAGATCAACCAAAGGAGGGAGAGCATTTTCACATTTGGCTCCAAAACTCTGGAATAGCCTTCCTGATACTGTTCGTTGCTCGGACTCACTCTCCCAGTTTAAAACTAGATTAAAGACGCATCTTTTCAGCCAGGCATTCATATAATATTGTTAATCTCACAGTTTCAAACTACAATCCGGCCTCTAGTTCATAAATGCCAGAGGAGAACTGGCCCCCGACTGAGCCTGGGTTCTCCCAAGGTTTTTTTTTTCTCCATTAGGTCACCTGATGGAGTTTTAGGACACCATTAGGCCGCTTGATGGAGTTTTTTCGGTTCCTTGCCACTGTTGCCTTTGGCTTGCTCAGTTGGGGATATTTTGGGGATATTTAATTTTATTCTATCAATCAATAAATTCCACTAGAAACAAACTTTGTTGTATTATTTTATTTTAATACTGTGAAGCTGCTTTGATACAATCTGTATTGTGAAAAGCGCTATACAAATATACTTGATTTGATTTGATTTGATATGTGGGCCATATATGTATGGCCGATCTTGAGCCACATTTAAAATACTTTTCAAATATTTTTGAGTAAAATCCCAATGTTTTCCCATACAGAAAGATAATATATTCACATATATGTGAAACACTGTAAAATATATTGAAATACATTTTGAAAATATATTTTTAAAATGCATAATATAAAGCTCATTTTGCGTATTTAATTATGTGTGTTTATATGTAAAATTATATTCATGCCTCATATATGACAAGCAATTATATGATGTATGATATTATATCTTATATTGTAGAATAGTATATCCTGTTATTATATCTATATGACTGACTTCAAACAATGTTTTGCATTCACTGCTTTCATATTCTCATTCAGTTTACAGTTTGATGTAGCCCTATCCACTTAAACAATACATGATTAAGTTTCAGGACATTTTATTTGACTTTATGTACTACTCAGTAAACAAATTTGGCCCAGATTTGGCATGTGTCTGGCACAGCTGGCATTCATGCGGAACTGGCATACAGCATGTGGGCCAAACATGGCCCGGGTTTGGCAGAGATGGCACTGGGTTAAAAACGGCACCCAAGACATGGGCCAGATGTCAAATATAGATATGTGGGCCACATAAGTATAGCCGATCTTGACCCACGTTTAAAATCCATTTAAAATATTTTTTATGTTTTAATACACAAATATATTTTCATCTTCCTGTTTACATCCTGGGTCTAATGCTTTAAAGTTAATCCAGGCAACAATAAATATTTAATTATTTGAATTATGAAAATCAACTGTAATTGTTTGATTTCAGCTCCTGCACATTGCTTAATAACTACTTAGACCACAATTTTTTATGCCATGTACTGTACACCAGTGGAGTTTTCTTTTCATAATTTAAAATTTTTCCACTGTCATTTTTATGAGATGGCCTATATGATTAAATCCTGCATTCAATATTATACCAAATCCAGATTAAAGACAGATTAAAATGAAACTATAAAACATAATTTAATTTCAACACCACACATTATCAGAGTATGAAAATGTGCAACAGCAACAATGGATCCAGTGTTGCTGTTGCACATTTCTGGTTACTCTATGATCACTCTGTTACCAGTTGGTTAATATATATTAAGATGATCACAAATTGAACATATGTGATTGAAAGAGATTAAATAAATTTGAGAAATTATAGAAACGTGTTGCCATTTATGACAGATATTTCTAGAAACACATAGCTTCCGCATGAATCAGTGGATTAGTGTCAGGCCCTGTCCCAAATGGCACACTTCATGCGGACTTTCGGTCTCGTGGACTTGAATTGCGCGTGCTCGCTGAGTCTACGAGTCCGTAGGCCGTCCCATTCAGCATTTTACCGCTCTGAAGTGTGCTCAGCAGCGCCCCCTTTGTACCCTTGAAGCGGTCTTCCGCGAAGCCCGCATAGAAGCAGGCTCCACGCACTTTAACTACCCAGGAATCCTTGCGAAAGGCCAATCAGACAACGGATGGGAGGAGATTTCACTCACGGATAATTGTTGACATGGCTGAGAAGAAAATATTACGTTTTTTATGACCTAAATGTACATTTTACCAGTTGTTACCTACAGTTTACAAACATTATGGTCATCGACCAGTGGTTGATGTCTCAAACATAATAATAGCGTGTTTAATAATACGATCGCATTATGATTCATTAAATAAATAGAACCGAATGTCAGGGCTTTACTGAGTCATATCAATGTAAACATAGTATGAATATTGAAACCTGTAAATTGAAAAGATTATGTTTAAATTATGTTTTAAAATTGTAATCTTAGTTCAAATGGAACATTATGTAGCCTATTATTATGTACAACTGTATACATCATTTAAATAAGCATGATATATCTATTGTTTAATGCCCAGGTGATATGCACAATATCAAAATATAGAACTGTAAAATTAGGATGTATAGTTGACATGCAGATAAGACGTCGGAGCGCAAAAATGTGATTTCTCCTGGCCAACAACAACCAGGCTGTTATTTCCGGCGTGCCGATCGAGTCTGTCCCAAAAATACCTCTCAATGCGCCCTCGTGGACTCACACCAAGGGCCCTATAGGTCTGCACTACATGACGTCACCAAAGTGTGGACTCTGAGGAAGTCCACAAGTCCGGAGTGTGCCATTTGGGACAGGGCCTCAGTCAGCCCAACTCGCGCCAATCAGGATTTCAAAAACCCGGAAATGCGAAGCTGACCTATCAGAGCAAAATTGGTCAAAAGGCGCAATTATCATTTGCAGTGCTTCGTGGGATTGTAGTTTTATTTACCCAGTTGGCTTTAACAGTCTCGTCTCGTACTTTTGTATTTTTTACACATTTTCAAATATTTTAATTTCAGATCGAATATTGTACACATTGCGATTCAAGTTTTAGCTGGTTGTTATGATTCATGGCTTATAACGTTTTATCGTTTATGTATAACGCAAATCTCCAAAGAGGAAAAGTGAATGAAAATACTCCCGGAACCGAAAAAGTGGGCGGGTGCTGCAGTCTTGCACAGACTTCAGAAACGGTCACTGAACCGGGAAAAAGACAGCAGAGTTGGTAAGTAAAAACTTGTATCATTAAAGTTTACTTAAGTCCTTTTACGGACTTAATGATTCATTGATGTATGAACATGCTATCGAAATTATAGTAAACTGTTCTAATTAAAATGTGCACTTCAATGACCTTGTTTAAACGCAGTTTTAATCTAACGTTAGGTGTTTTAAATACAATAAACGAACATGTCCAAAAAGTCAGTTATTGTCTTATGTCACTTAAATGTAATCATCTTTGGCAGATGATGCAAGTTAGGGTTGCATGTTATGGTATTTGTGGTTGGAACTAATTTATGTACAACTAGGTAAGTTGCCTATAGGCCAAAAGTTTGGAAACATTACTATTTTTAATGTTTTTGAAAGAAGTTTCTTCTGCTCATCAAGCCTGCATTTATTTGATCAAAAATACAGAAAAATAAATAAATAATATTGTGATATATTATTACAATTTAAAATAATTGGTTTTCAATTTATTATACTTTAAATTATCATTTATTTCTGTGATGCAAAGCTGAATTTTCAGGATCATTACTCCAGTCTTCAGTGTCACATGTGACATCCAGCCTTTAGAAATCATTCTAATATTCTAATTTATTATGAGTGTTGGAAACAGTTCTGCGGCCTAATATAGGCTATTTGATGAATAAAAGGTTAAAAAGAACTGCATTTATTCAAAAATAAAAAAATATTTTCTAATAATATAATTCTTCTTTACTATCACTTTTTATCAATTTAAAACATCCTTGCTGAATAAAAGTATTGATTTATTTCAAAAAAAGAAAGAAAAAAAATTACTGACCCCAAATTACTGACCAGTAGTATCCTAAAAAAGTATCACAGGTTATGAAAAAATATTAAGCAGCAGAACTGTTTCCAACACTCATAATAAATCAGAATATTAGAATGATTTCTAAAGGATCATGTGATAGACTGGAGTAATGATCCTGCAAATTCAGCTTTGCATCACAGAAATAAATGATAATTTAATGTATAATAAATTGAAAACCAATTATTTTAAATTGTAATAATATATCACAATATTCATTTTTTTTCTGTATTTTTGATCAAATAAATGCAGGCTTGATGAGCAGAAGAAACTTCTTTCAAAAACATAAAAAATAGTAATGTTTCTAAACTTTTGGCCTGTACTGTATATTAAATGTTAAAATAAAAATAAAATTGTTTGACCAATATTTTGGAATTTGTCATGTTAAAATAGAGTAAATGCTCGAAAAATGGGTATTTGTTCTTTTATTCTACTTCACTTTGAATGTAATAAGTAATAAGTATTTTAAATGAACTAAACAATTTGTAGGCATCGAAAATATACAGTACATTGCATCCTCAATACAGTCTATGTCACAGTCAGTCACACTGTAATAATATTGTTTGTAAAACTATGACTAAATGTTGTATGGGGCACACAGCGTGGCTCTGTTTGCATTGTTCTGCATGTTTATAAAAATGTATAGGGTTAATGGTTCATAAAAAAAAAGAAAAAAAAAGAAAAGATTAGTACAGTGAAAAGTGCAGATTTGGATTTTGTTGGATATGTAGCCTGAACCTAGCTACATATTGTTTATCATTGGCTGACTCATGAGCTTCCCCTTTACATAACATGACGCTTAAGTCATCTATGGCGATGCTCATCTTTTGTTCAGCCCAATGAGGTCAGACTGACACATCTGCTAGAGAAATATGCTTTTGAGGGCTTTAGACTTGTACTTCTGATGAAATGAAACACTGACACAGTTTTTCATTTTTAATACTGTAAAACTGCTGGCCTTTAAACTTTCTATTATGTAAGACTATATATATATATATATATATATATATATATATATATATATATATATATGCATAAACGCAACATGTTTCGAGGTCCAGCTTGTTCAAATGCTGTATAAGGTAAAAATATTTTCTTTCCAAACTAGTGTGTTTGTGATTGATAATGACATCATAATAAGATTACTACAGTTTAAAGTTTTCAGCATAAGGTGAAAGTGTTTTAAGGTGAAAAATAAGGTGGATACCGCTGATCGCACATTTCAAACTTCTTTTTGACACTGAACGAACAAAAAACTTATCCATGAGTACATTGGGGCCTTAATGAAAGCCATCTTCCTTAATTAATTTGCATTTCTGCTCTCCTTTTTCCCACAGTAAAATGGCAGAGACGCACAAAGGAAATGGTTTACAGTAGATTAGCCAGAAATTGTAATGTGTGAGCACCTAAACAGTTTCTCGGGAGCACACAATAAGTTTCTTAAGTGCACACAATAGTTGTTGTTTTTTTTTTAAAGAGAGAGAATTTTTTGACAAATTTCATTTATAATAATCTTTGTATTTAGTGATTGAAGTTCTAAAATGTTAAACCAATGCTTAAAACTAATTACATAAATGGTTTCAGGTAAACAGCTGGCTCTTAAAGGTGGGGCGGATGTGCAGGAGTCTGTTTGGAGAATCATGCATGGTCTGTTTACCAACTCCTTGGCGAGGAAAGTTAACATGAGAGGATTGAATGGAAAGATTAGCTTCCTACGCCTACAGATACGAGATGTTGTGATCGGTAAGTTGCTATTTATTCCCAATATGTAAGGAGTGAAATTATTTCCTTATGAAATCAATTCCTTGTGAATCCAAAACTCAGGAACTCTCGCAACACGCATGACATCCAACAAAACAATAAACTTTCTAATCTGACGGGAAGATCTTGGAGAAAGACCATTTGCTCATCTGTCCCTTCACCCATCCTTAAAGGAACACTCCACTTTTTTTTGAAAATAGGCTAATTTTCCAACTCCCCTAGAGTTAAAAAGTTGAGTTTTACCGTTTTCAAATCCATTCAGCAGATCTCTGGGTCTGGTGGTAGCACTTTATAATAGTTCATTTAAATGGAACCATAATCGGAACCGGAAAATTTCTAACAATACCCAACCCTACTTATGAAGATCCATATACTGTAATATATGTTGAATTTTGACATTGCCAACCTTTAAATTAAGTTGACAATAAGTAATAAACAGTATTGAGCATTGAGTAGTTGAGTATTTAAAAAATATTACAATCACCATGTATTCTCTGAGTAAGTTACAGAACTGGCAAGTTTGTGTCTGTGCGTTCACTGTTCACAGAGTGAATTTCTGAGCAATGTTAGGTCCTTAATGAACGAATAATGAATATGAATATGAAAGTATTGGATTTCCAGAATAATCAAATATCTAAATTAACATACAATTGATTTTTGTGATCAGTTTTTAATTAGTAATATTGCCTAAATCAAATGATCACTTGAAATTAGAGGTCAGATTGAACATGGAGCTAGACTAAAAATGAAATTAAATCCTGAAAAATTTAGAAACGCAAGTAAAAGACAAAATATACATTAAACCTTCGACCAGGCCACTGGATTCCTTTTGGGCTGGTGGGTGGATCCTTACAAATATAAATTGTCATTTATACTTTTAATATAAAAAAGTTATTTTAATAGATTTTCAAGTTTTTAGATGAGTAGAAGAAGAGAGCATTGGAGGACAAAAAGATGAAATGGGAAGAGGAGGGGTGAAAAGAAGGGCAGAGGAAAAGGAGAGAGCAGATGAAGTAACATAGTGCAACAGTTAGGTTCCGGAAGTAAAATTTCCAGTCTAAAATGGAAATTAAATTTTAACACCATTTTGTAAACCTGCAAAGACAGACTTTATGTGAGCTACATGTTTGTTAATTGATTGTAGTCAGTTCTACCTAAGCCATCAGATTGCTTTTTATTTATTATTATTATTATTATTATTATTATTATTTTTAATAATAGTTTGAAAGTGGAATTCTTTTTGAAAAACTACACTGTCATGCTGTTTTTAATTTGATTATGTAGTGCTTCATGGGATTGCAGTTATTTTTATAAAGCTTTTAACTACACAGTCTTCTACCTTTTTTTTCTTTTTGTCCAGGTTTCAAAAAAAAAATTCCTTCAAATCAAAGTTCATTGTGGAGATTGACCTCACAAATGTTTTTTTCTCTCTTTCTCTCTTTCCTTAAATGCTTAAAGCATGAATGGAAAAAACAAATCTGGAACCAGCATGGTTGAGCATGAATGCACTATATTAGAGATTAAGAAAGTGAAGGAGGAAGAGAACATTTTATGTATATGCCTCAATACAAGCTCATGGTTGCATTACAAAAACATACACTGAATTAAAAAAAGTAAAAATGAACATGATCTTGAATGATCTTTCACCTGTAGTAGACAGTCAGAATTTGAATTTGAATCTGGGTTCAGGTTTTGTTGTAATATTGCATTTTATTCAATATCCACATTACCTGATGATGCATAAGTTAATTATACACCATGTGTGCTTGTGTTTTTCAGCGGCTGTGAGACGTAACCGTCTAACATCTGATGCCACAGAGAAAGACATTGATTCCACCGTTAAAAGATGGCTGTATTTGGCCCCAGACAGAGATGGTGGATGAAAAGTGCATAAGGACAATATGACTGGTTAACAGGCTTTAGGCATGGATGTTCAAAAGCTCTGTCCAGAGTTCAACTTGTTCAGTGACAGAATCATGACTGTTTCAGAGTCATTTGAAGAGTGCAACTTGTTCCTAGCCATAAACGTGGACGTTCAAGTGTTTTGTGAAGTTAAACTTGTTGATGACTAGAAACATGTTCTAGTGTTATATGTTTAGTGAATCTTGTCCGTGACCAGAAACATGGATGATCAGGTAACATTTAAAGTGAAACGTCATGAACCAAAAAAACGGCACTTGTTTTATTTTTGTTTTTATTTATTTATTGCTGAACTGAGGAGAGGAGTTGTTTGTACAACTGAAATGTCAGATGCCAATGCTTTGATGTTTAACACAATTAAATATTTGTTCAGAATACTGTTGTGACTATTCATCTGGGAGGGGTGTGTAAGTGGCTTGGTTATGGTGGTGTTGAGGCTGACGTGGAACTCATCTGGTCCAGCGTATAGGCCAGCTATGGTCATACAGGTGGCTGAGATATGGATCTGTTATGGCCCATATTGTGGCTGCCAGGTTTAGTTCACCTGTGTGTCAGTCTCCGGTGTGGCTCAGTTCTGGCCTTTCTGCTTAAAGACTGGTGTTGATATGGTTTACTTAAGGTTATGTTTTGGTTCCAATGTTACATTTTGATCTGGGCCAGTTATGGGTGATTAACTTGGCTGAGACTTGGTCCAGTTATGGCCCATGTGTGGCCCTTGTCTGGAATCCAGACCTGGTCCACACTAGGACCGTCATTCATTGCGGTATGTGGGCCAAGTCTTGTGGGCCAGAGCTGGGCCACAGAAAAATTGGATCATGCTCAGATGTGGCTCAGTTTTGGGCTTTCTGCTTAAAGACTGGTGTTGATATGGTTTACTTAAGGTTATGTTTTGGTTCCAGTGTTACATTTTGATCTGGCCCAATTCTGGGCCAGTTATGGGTAATTAACTTGGCTGAGACTTGGCCCAGTTATGGCCCATGTGTGGCCCTTGTCTGGAATCCAGACCTGGTCCACACTAGGACCGTCATTCATTGCGGTATGTGGGCCAAGCAGAAGCTGGTTGTGTGGGCCGGAGCTGGGCCAGAGAAAAATTGCTATGTGGGTAGTCTCTCCCCTGTGAAGGCCTCCTTCCCTTTACGTCTGTACAGATAAAACGTTGTCAAAATAGTTCCGGTTCACATGGCTATGCGGAAGCGATAAATAATTTGGTATTATACATTTTAATGGCCAGACAAGTAATTTGTTGAGGTCAATTTGTAAATAAAGACTACACTCTTGTGCACATATATTTTCAAACGTGCATACATATAGACTAAACACATAATACGCATGTGCACGCCATCAGCGTTTACACAGGTTCACCCTGGAGCCTGTTTCAAGGTTTGCGTTCTTGAGCCACCAAGCACTGTTGTTGTGCGAATGAGCGGCCGGAGCGGGTCAAGGGTTTTCTGTTAGAACGGTGTCGTGTTAGCGGCCCCTAAGTTAAGAACTAATGATCTTTGCAACGGAAGTGAATCAATCAAAACTAACTTTAGCTGGACACTAACTTTATTCTAGAGCTGCTGTAAAGCCAAAACAATCTCTGTTACTGTAATCTCCTATTATCACTGTAAAGCTGCTTTGAAACAGTCCATATTGTTAAAAGCACTATATAAATGAAGGTGACTTGACTTTAATGTGTTTGTTTTTGTGTTGTACCAGCAGAGGGAGACAAAGACTAATAAAAGATTCATTTTTTATAATTATAAAAAATAAAAATAAAAGTTCAAGCTCACTTTTGGAAAACAAACAATTGTGACTTATGACCCTGAGGTAATTGTTAACCAAGAGAAGGTTAGAGTGGTATCTGACTTAAAATATCTGGGAATCATCCTAGACTCACAACTCTCATTTAAAAAGCATACAAAAATGGTTGCCAATATTGTTAAATTTAACCTGGCAAATTTTAAGCACATAAGATCATACCTACCAATGAAGGCCGCAAAGCTCTTCTTGCATGCGATGATCTTCTCACATTTTTCTTACTGTTTAACTAGCTGGTCGCAAGCCAATAAAACAACATTGCAACCATTGGAGTCACTTTATAAACAGGCATTAAAGACATTGGACCGTAAGGGTAATAGCTATCATCATTGTCACATAATCAAAAAACACAACATGTTTAGCTTTGAAAACTTCAGGGTTAGGTGAGGTGAGCAATATATTGTCTGTTTGAGAGTATGCTCATATTGTTTTAAAATTCCTGCTGTATTTATTACATTGCTACTGTATTTATTAAATTTATAGTGTATTTTTATTGACTTTTGTATTTTAGGGTGCTTGTTAAGACCAGGCTAGGGACAACAGATGGAAACTAGCACTTGTAGCTAACTCTGCCTTGTTTACAGCAAGTAACTTGTTTGTTGATCAATGAGCATTGTCCCTATCAAATAAATAAATAAATAAATAAATAAATAAAATAAATAAAGCTTGTGTATACATCGTTTTTAATAATAGTTGTATTACATTTGCATTACTGTATTAAAGGGGTCACATGATGCATTTTCATGTTTTTCTTTTTCTTTAGTGTGTTATGGAGCTGTTTGTGCATGTATAAGATCTGCAAACTGACAAAGCTCAAAGTCTCCTACAAAACATTTTATTCTATCTAATGTCCGATACACACTGTATGATTTTGGGGCAGTTCCAGACGAAAGATGAGCATCGTGAAACAATCGTGGTTTTCTGGTCGTGGCTCCTAAACGTTGTACAGTGAGAGCGGTTCACAGACGGCTGATGTCACAGTCTTTTGACCAAAGATAGATGATCATGATCATGATCAACTCACAGTGTGTTTGCTGCTACGACCTACATCTACTGAGTGACTAGCCAATAAAAATGCAACATGAAATGGCGTATTGATCAACGCGACATGGCGCTAAAACTTAAAACTACTTTCCTCAAGCTCCATTTGCAAGATTGGCATGTGAAGTTCACCTCTTTTCCCCAGTCATGACTGCGTCCATATTCTCCTCTTTCACTTCCTCTTCTTCTTTCAGAGCAGATAAAAACCACAATTGCCAAAGTGTGACTGATCTTGCTCTATTTGTTTACCACTAGCGCATGCTGATGATGTTTATTCTTCTGTGCTAAGGATTGAATAGGTGTGATCATCTTAAAGTCTACATACATGTCGTACCTAAGTTTATTAGATCCATGTCGTACAGTGTGATTTGTACTGATCTTACAGAATCTCACAGTCTGTATCAGGCATAAAAGAGAAAGCAGATCCAAACCAAGCTAAAACACTTCATTTAAAAAATAAAATAATAAATGAAACATCACTGAGCTTACTTAAGCTGGACTGTGACGCTATTTTCTTCTGGAAACAAACTTTGTTGCATTATTTTCCTGTTATCTCTGTAAAGCTGCTTTGAAACACTCTGTATTGTAAAAAGCGCTATATAAATAAATGTGACTTGACTTTGAACGAATTCTCACCGACCTACGTCACTCTGTGGAAATATTTGCATAATTCTGCCCAAATGCGCACGCAGAGAAAGAAGGCATGGCTTCAGTTGTCAGTATTGTTGTGGAGATGCTGTGTGTTTCTGTGCGAAAGCAAAAATCAGCACTTTATTTGGCCTTCCGAAAGTGGACGCAATTACGGATCAGTGGTTAAGATTTATTTACAACACTGTTCCAGAACAGTACAACCCAAATGTTCATGTGTGTGAAGCGTATTTTACGAAGGACAGTTTCCTGAACCTGAGAAAGTACAATAACGGCTGCTCCAACTTTGCTAGGGCAATCTGGCGCTTCTGAATCAGAGCCTGCAAGTATGTTTTATTATTTGTTAAAGTATTAGTATTGACTGTTCAAATGCAGAGTTTTGTGCAGTGTAGAGAAACACATTGTCGTTCTTACGATCAAAAGTGCAGAGATGGAGTTATGTTTACAAACATAGTATCTTCTGTTCTCATGGCTACGCAGGAGCGATAAATAATTCTGTAGTATTATTTTTTAAGGCCAGACAAGTAATTTGTTGAGGTCAATTTGTAAAGAAAGACAACACGCCTGAGCACATATATATTCAAATGCGCATACCTAGGCTATAGACTAAATGCGTAATACGCATGTGCACGCCGTCAGCGTTTTCACAGGTTTGCGTTTGCGCAGAGATAACCTTTTTTTTTTTTTCAAATGAGCGGCCGGAGCAGGTCAAGCGTTTTCTGTTAGAACGGTGTCGTGTAAGTTAATAACAAATGATCTTTGCAACAGAAGTGAATCAATCAATACTAACTTTAGCTGAACAATAACTTTATTCTAGAGCTGCTGTAAAGCCAAAACAATCTCTGTCACTTTAATTTACTATTATCACTGTAAAGCTGCTTTAAAACAATCTATATTGTTAAAAGTGCTATAAATGAAGGTGACTTGACACAAACATTCTCAGGTACTTTTTATTATCACAGAATGACACAAAACTTTCAGATGAAGTTTTTAAGATTTAAGATTTTATTAGTATCATTCATAATCAAAACGGTCCATAACTCTTAATACAGAATTAATGTTGGCATGTTTTCTCTAGATTTAAATTATATTTTCAGCAAGCAAGATACAGCTGTTGGGTTAAAGTATCAGATGTGTTTATTTCAAGTGTGCTGCATTTAGAAATCTCACAATAACAGTAACATTAATGACTGATAATTGCAACCTCTATCAAACACATGGATTTTCAAAACTTTTAACTGATTATATTTTAATTTCTTAACGTCTTCCAAACACCATGACAAAAAGTGCAAGCTGGAAAACATGCATATTTATGACAGTAAAATAATTTTGGTGAATATTCATCACTTCATCAAATTATAAAAGATAAAACAGACAAAGAGATAAAAGTTTGTCAAGGCAAACTTTGATGACCAGAAAATTTGAAGAAGTTTTAAGAGATTGACATTTGAAGGTTTTCATTTTCATTTAGTTTGAAGTTTAAAGCTTAAAGTTAAGGATTTGAAAGCAATAAAGTCTAACAGAAAATAAACAGATAGATAGGGTGCCCTTTTAACACACTGCAAACATACTTTTAGCACTCTGGTAACAGGTTTCTTGGATGATTGCGAACAGCTTTCTAGTATAAATTAACAAAGCTATCTTTTGACATGTTTGTAACATGATTTGACATATTGCTAGCATGTTTCTACACGAATTATCACATTGCTAACATGATATACCATGTTGCTAGCATGTTTCTATCATGAATTAAAATGTTTTCTAGTGTGAATTAGAACATTGTTAACATGATATAGCATGTTGCTAGCATGTTTCAAACTTGATTTAACACATTGCTACTATGTTTTAGCATGTTTCTGGGATCAATTATCATGTTGGTAACGTTTTAACATTGCTAGCATGATATAACATGTTGCTAGCATGTTTCTAATGTGATTTAACGTTGTTAGCCTGTTTTTTATCACAAATTATCACATTGCTAGTGTGTTGGTAGAATGAATTAGCAAATTGCACAATGTTTTAACTTGTTACTAGCATGTTTCTATAATGAATTAACAAAATGCAATTTTTTTTAGCATGCTTCTAACATCAATTTTGCACATTTGTTAGTATATTTTAACATATGGGTTTGGCCTACAAAAATACACAATTGCTGGAAAAAGTCCAATAATATCTTGTAATTTTCGCTAAGTGTTTGTAGGGCCCTCATGGTTTGTTGCTGTTCTCCTGTGTGTTTCTCTGAGGACGTCCCATCAGGATCTCCATGGGGGTCAGAGGCCTGTAGGTGGCGCTGCTGTTCTTCTGTGAGGCTTCGCTCAAGCTGGAGGCGTCCAGAGACGGAGAAATCTGAGACCCATGACCGTTATCTGTCAAGTTGAGAGACTCCAAACCCCAGGATTCTCCTTCTGTCTTCTGCGAGGTGTTCTCTCCATCCTTATCATCCGCTTTGGCTTTCTTCTACAGAGGAATAATGAGAGAGGTTCAGTTAAAATATACAACCATCTCACATTAATGAACAAACTCATGCATTAGTGTGAGAAGCCATGGCAGATTTCAAGAAAATAATCCCGTTTTAAGACCAACATTATTGGTTACAACAAGGTCCTTTTAGTTCATGTTTGCTAATAATTTCTGAATATTGAGAGCAACTTATTCACAGTCTTATTCAGGTTAACCCGGCGTTAGTTATCACAGGGTTAAATGATGTCTCAAATGGAAAAAAACTGTTCACATACCTTATTCTTCCTTTTCTTATGTTTTCTTTTCTTCTTCTTCTTCTTCTTCTCATCATCACTATCGGAAGATGACGAGGAGCTACTTGATGAAAATGATTTCTTTATGAAGCGAGAAAAGAGCAGTGAGTGTTTTTCACATGCATCTGTGCAGTAAATCTACAGAAATTAATCTGACCTTCACTTGTTTCCTCTTCTTCTTCTTCTTCTTCTTCTTCTTCTTGTCATCCTCACTGTCAGATGATGATGAAGAGCTACTCGATGACGAAGATGAATCCTTAAACATGAAAAGAAAAGGCTTGTATTTTATTTTAAAATCCTACTGTGAATTTTAGAAAACATTTGAGGAAAACCAAAAAAACTAAATAAATAAACAGAAATGTACTAAACTGTACTTTTACTTTCTTTTCACATGCTGACCTTCACTTTTTTCTTCTTCCTCCTCTTTTTCTTCTTCTTCTTCTTCTTCTTCTTCTTCTTGTCATCCTCACTGTCAGATGATGATGATGATGATGAGCTACTCGATGATGAAGATGAATCCTTAAACAATAAAAGAAAAGGCTTGTATTTTACTTCGATGAAACAGTAGAAAGTATTTGAGGAAAACCCAAAAAATTAAATAAACTGATATTGACTAAATAATACTTTTACTATCTATGAAGCCCCGCACATGAAATGCGGGAAAAATATGAACAGTATATCAATACCTCGTTTTACTAAATCATGGCCACAATATAATAATTAATTTCCTTTTTTATGTAAATGAAAAAGAGGGAAGGAATTATTATATTGTGTGCATGATTTACTTAAAATGGGGAAAAAAATATTAAATCATGGCCAAGAGTTACTAAAACAAGTGAACGAATGTTTAATTTGTGGCCACGATATATATATACTGTATATATTTGTCTGCATGTCATGTGCTCATTGTTAGCTGATGCATTTACTAATGTTAACTTTCTTTTCACATGCATGTGTGAAATTACAGTAAACTACATATTTTAAATGAATCTGACCTTCACTTTCTTCTTCTTCTTCTTCTTCTTCTTCTTCTTTTTCTTCTTCTTCTTCTTCTTCTTTTTGTCATCCTCACTGTCAGAGGATGATGAGGAGCTGTCTGATGATGAAGATGATGAAACCTGAGGATTGAGAGATTAATCTGCATTTACATTCATTTTCTAAGCAAATGACATCTTAACTGTGGCAGATCGATTTAGACCTCAGAAACAAGAATGAATCCAATAAACACTGGCAAGTTTCTGTCCTTACCTTCTTCTTCTTCTTCTTCTTCTTCTTCTTCTTCTTCTTCTTCTTCTTCTTCTTCATGTCATCATCGCTATCGGATGACGAAGAGGAGCTGGAATCCTGTTGGGAAAAACAGCATGCCAACATGGTTTATTAAAGCAATAATACCCTCAGAGTCACCAGAATTTAATAACTATAACTCTATTCTTGTCTTTCTGTTTTTTCACAATCGAACCAATTCACACTGGATAAAGTCCCATTCTTTTAAACATTAAATTTCCTGTTCCACTCAAATACATCAGATAAAAACATGGGTTACAAACAGCAATTTATGTCAACTTCTCAAAAATAATAAACCAATAATCAACCACAAAATCAACGATAATACCTATTCAGTAATATATCATTTAACTGTATGATGTTTTCAGTTCAGAATATAGCAGAATTTAACTGATCATCAACTATTTTACATCAGTCAGCCTTTACTGTCTGAATTTGTTAATTTTGCATGTGTAACTTATGAACCAGCCCATCAATAAAATGTGATTTAGTAGCTTAGATGAAGTTAGCACGCTTAAATCTTACTTTATCCTTCTTTTTCTTGCGTTTTTCCTTTTTCTTCTTCTTCTTCTCATCATCATCACTGTCCAAACTACATTCCTTCTGAGAGACAGAGATGTCAGATGTAATGAGTTTAGAGCATAAAAATGATGATTAGCAAAGTTCTGATTAATTAAGCTAATATGTAAGTGCAATTTTTACACTGGCTGTGACTGAGAAAACACCAATGAAATAAACCATTCCTTCATTAATATTTCATATCGAAGGGTCAGACGTGCATCTGATTTCATGACAGCAACACAAACCTTCTTTTTCTTTACTTCTTTGTCTTTCTGTTTGTCATCCGCTCCCTCATCATCAGACATACGGACATCGTCCCGGGCAGAGGTCAAGCCAGCAGACTCAGCAGGAAGTGCTGCAGAGGACAGGAAGTTGCTTTCGCATGAGTCATGTGACCACCATGGAAGCTTTGAAACAATCCTCACTCGCAGGGTTATATTTAGGGCTGAGACAATACAACTATCTCCAGATTCAATACTATCACGGTACTTGGGTGTCGATACGATATGTATTGTGATTTTTAAGTATTGCGATTCGATGTTGCTATACACTGAAAAAAATGATAGTTGAATTTACTAAATTTCTTTATCGTAAGTGGTTGCACACAATTGATTTTAGCTACATTTAAACAAATGCATTGAGTTGAACTAAAATTTATTAAGTTCAACTTAATGCATTTGTTTAAATGTAGCTAAAATCAATTGTGTGCAACCACTTACGATAAAATTTTTTAGTAAATTCAACTATCATTTTTTTCAGTGTACATTGCGATTTTGTTGATAGAAACTATCGTGTGCGCACGAGAAACTTTTCGCGTGCTCATGCCTTACAATTTCCGGTTTGGTTATAGTGTCATTACTACAAATGTGGGAAAAGGGATGAGATGAGAGTGTGCTTGGAGCATGCCTCCAGAGATTTGTCTTATTATAGGGAGTTTGCATTTGAGATTGTTTGTGGACTGTGCTTTACTGTAAGAAAAAAAAGCATGAATATTACATAAATGAATATCATGTCCCACATCATGAATTGCATAATCAGAGAGTAGCCTATTTCTTTTCATTTTGATTGTTTCGTTTAAAGACATTTCAAGCTATCTTCAGATGTATTTCTCATGTATGTGAGGTATACACAGAGTTTCGGTTAATTTATGAGATGCGCTCCAGTTCACGAGCAATGCAAGTGACCGCGGCGCGCCTCCATGATTATATTGTCTGCTATATATTTGCTTCTCATTTATTAAATACAGGCAATTGGTTGATGAAAAAAATATTAAAATTAAGATACATTTTATACAAAACGAAATTCACTTTAAACAAAGTCTTTCTACAAAACTTAATGAAGTGGTCAAAATCATGTCCGACCCACTCCATGTCTCTTATATTGTGCATCCTATCTTACTCGTGCTGTTCACTTTTCATAATCAACATAGATGGAAAAATTATACATTATAATATTTTAACAAATATGAAACTAAATGCGCTTATTTAATGGCTACAACACATAGGCCTATAGTAGGCCTACAGACTCTCTATTTGTACAAATTGCTGCACATTCATTTAATTCTGAATTTTACACACATAAGTTGAAAGGCATTTGTTTGTGCATAGTAATACATCTGCAACATTTATCAATTTCACGGATAATTGTGCGTGCATTTATTAATTAGGCCTATTATCTTAATGAATAATGCAACAAAGACGAACCATATAAACTGCATTGTTTGTTTATTCAGAATGGAATGAATCGCAAATGGATTTTGACAACTTCATTAAGTTTTTCGTTTTGTATAAATTGTATCTTAATTTTAATCAATTTTTCTTCAACCAATTGCCTGTATTTAATAAATGAGAAGCAAATATATAGCAGACAATATAATCATGGAGGCGCGCCGCGGTCACTTGCATTGCTCGTGAACTGGAGCGCATCTCATCATAAATGAACCAAAACTCAGTGTATACCTCACATACATGAGAAATACATCTGAAGATAGCTTGAAATGTCTTTAAACGAAACAATCAAAACGAAAAGAAATAGGCTACTCTCTGATTATGCAATTCATGATGTGGGACATGATATTCATTTATGTAATATTCATGCTTTTTTTTCTTACAGTAAAGCACAGTCCACAAACAATCTCAAATGCAAACTCCCTATAATAAGACAAATCTCTGGAGGCATGCTCCAAGCACACTCTCATCTCATCCCTTTTCCCACATTTGTAGTAATGACACTATAACCAAACCGGAAATTGTAAGGCGTGAGCACGCGAAACTTTCTTGTGCGCACGCGAAAAGTATCGCCAGACTATCGATGTAAATGTCTGTTGAGAGAATAATGTTAGAAATCAAACTACCCTTTCATCACATTGCATTAATTATAATTTGTTCCCTGTATTTATAAGCAGTCTACAGCAGCGGCGGAGTTATATTTGGTTACCTAGGAAACCGAGAGAGCTGGTCCACATAACAATCACGCAAGTGTATTTACCTGCCGCAGATAATTGAGATACAAGAGTACTTTGATTTCTAACATTATTCTCTCAATATACATTTACATCGATAGTCTGGCGTTATAATTTATTTGCTTTTGGTGTACTGTGGAGTGGGTAAAACTGTTTTTAATGGCAGGCTAACGTGCACCGTTGACTCGCGCTAGCTTAGCATAGGCGAACTATCCAAAAGTAAGGACTGGATGAATTTTTTTGAAAACTGTCTTCACTGATGAATAACAACCAGGCTCACTTGAAAATGAGGTCCAATGTCGAAAATCCTGAACCACCCGTTTAATAATATTTTACCACTATGAATACATGACTGTGGGAAAAAAAGTTTTTGAATCCCTCTTTCTCCTCCAATTTTCATTGGAACACATTGGAAAGATGGATACCAACAGAGCTCAAATGTCTGAACAGGGTTAAACTACTCTAAAATCTAGATAAATAAATAAAGCAGTTCACCAGATGAAGATGAAGCGACAGTCACACAGTCGTCTTCCGGTTCCAGCTCAAGCACCTGCGACAGACAGAGAATAAACCCACACGACTTGAGATTAAATGGAGACTGAATTCTCCTGACTAATGTTCTCACTTCTTGTCCTTCTCTCCCTCAGAGTCCTGTGCAAACGGCATCATCTTATAATGAGCTCGATTGGATTTTAACACTTTGAACTTAAGCTATTTTTAAAGCTGAGTCATAGAGAGAAGTGAGTCAGACATATTGTGTCTATCATTGACAGATCCACTGTACGGCAATTAAAGCTGCAGTCGTTAGTGTCGGACAATATCACACTTTGATTCATGTATAATGACTATACTGTGACTCATGACTCATTTCTTTGAGCCTTAATCTTTTCTTAGTCATTCTCATGTTTTATAAGAGTATTTTCGACACACTGAGAGATGAACACATCTTAAACATGAAATTCAAATTGGTCCCATTTGATTTCCTAAATTAATGCTTTGGATCATTTCACGTTGACCTTTCTGTCTGCATTTAAATATAAAGTTCTGCAAATCATCACATTTTGATCACCACTTCTTCCTTCATTGTACCTTCTTCTTCTTCTTTTTCTTCTTTTTGTCTTTCTTCTTCTTTTTCATCGTCTTCTCTTCATCTTCACTGGAGCTGTCAGAGGAAGAACTGCTTGATTTCTGACAGACGGCGACACAGAAAGAAGAGGATGTTTAACTTGCATTAAACTGAAGTGGGTCACACACCGGACGACGTCAACCGTTGGGCTCTGAGAGTAAAAACTACATTAATTTTCTCCATAGGGAAATTGATTTAGAACATTACCTTATAAACTTTTACAGACAGACCAACTGTGAGCTACGAGGTTGTTAATCAATGGTATATACTTCTATTGAAGCCATCAGCCCGGATCATTTAACGTATTTTTTTAAATGATCATGTTTAGCAGTGAAATTCCTAGTGAAAAACTACATTTCCCATGATGCTATACAGAAAATTCCACCAATCAGAGACTCGAAACAAGCAACACATGCCAAAAGAGCTCATAAGCTCCGCCCACTTCCACTTCTTTCTAGCTGGCCTTTATTTCATATATATTTAACCTATGAAGGCAATCAATGAATCAGTGAATGTAATCACGACAGGAAAAGGTTATGCTTTTCGCACTCGGGCTAGTGTATGAAAAAATGGCACAAAATTATTATATACATTTTCCTTATATGTTTAAACTTTATTCAAGCTGTAAAACTGTGAATGTAAAGCTAAATGCATCTTGCAGCACAGGGTGAAGTTAGTATGCTGGATAACGACGATTCAGGACACATATACAACACACTAAAAACACAAAAATGCTTCTTGCTGTACCTTCATCTTCTTTTTGGTCTTCTTTTTCTTCTTCTTCTTGTGATCATCCTCACTGTCTGATGAGGAAGATGAGCTGGAATCCTGAGAAACAGAGATTTCAGATTCAGATTCAGATGCTGTTAAAATAAATAAAAATCCCCCTGAACTTTATACCTTTTTCTTCATCTTCTTCTGCTTCTTCTTCTTCTTCTTCTTCTTCTTCTTCTTCTTCTTCTTCTTGCCATTCTTCTTCTTCTTCTTTTTCTTTTTTTCATTCTCACTGTCTATTGAATCCTGGGAAAATTAAGTAAAATTAATCACACACTAAGAAACGAGGCAATCAACAAAATGTGAGATATTATCCGTAAAATTAAAAAGTAAATCCATTAAAAAAAGAAAAAGTTGCCAAACAATAGAGCAGGGTTATTATCGTTAACTAAAACTTAAAAAAAAAAATTCTGTTAACATTTAACATTTTAGCTGAAATAAAATTAAATAAAAATATTAGTCAAACAACTTAACCTAAACGAAAATTAGAAATGTTGCCTTGACAATAAACTAAAGTTGAAGCAATTGATTATTTTACTGGAAATAAAAAAAAGAAATAAAAAAAAAGATTAATATGACAAAAGCACACAATGAAAAGACAAAAAATTTAACTAAAATTAACAGGAAAACTAAAAATAATTCAAAATATGTATAAAACAACAATAACACCGCAGTAGAGACAAATTGATTTACTGTGTCGGTCTTCTTCTTCGTCTGGTCTCCTGTGAGAGTGTGTGTCTCCAGACCTGATAGAGAAACAAACGTCACAGACTGACGGAGACGGCAGGACTGTGTTGTTTTACACACTTCGGCTGTGTTCAGAATAGAGTGTCAGTGTCCTGCTCTACACACACTACTGACTCAGGGAGCACACTGTCAATCTTTCCCAAACTGGGCCTTGAGGTTTGTGAGCTTCTGTTTACCTGCATGTCATGTGACCAGAGATCCGTGTACATGCAAATGTGTTGCAAAAGTAGAAGTGAAAGGGTTAAAGTGAATATGTTATGCCAAAAGGCTTCGGCTGACAAAGTTTTGCAGTCCCTGCTGTACAAAACATGATTATTTTCTATAGGTCTATGTATTGAATTTTCAGGTGACCTGCTAGCTGTGTCTGTCTGTACAATGAACCAGAAGTGATGCAATGAATCTCTATATCAGGTTTCAAACTCACAAGTGTTTCATAGAGTAAAATTACCACCGGAGGGACATCAGACACACACACACACACACACACACACACACACACACACACACACACACACACACACACACACACACACACACACTCTCTCTCTCTCTCTCTCTCTCTCTCTCTCACACACACACACCCACACTCTCTCTCTTTCTCTCTCTTTCTCTCTCTCTCTCTCTCTCTCTTTCTGTCACACACACACACACACACACACACACACACACTCACACTCACACTCACACAGACTCACTCTCTCTCTCTCTCTCTCTCTCTCTCACACACACACACACACACACACACACACAATGAAACACCTGTCCTCTGATGCATCTCACCTGCTTCTTCTAGAATCCCCGGCTCTTCTGTCTCACTGATTTTCATTTTCTTCCTTTTCTTCTTTTCATCCTGTTGAGGAGAGTGTGTGAGTGAGTAAATTTGGGAGCATGACCCAGATAATTCATGAAAAAGATGTAAATGTTGTTGTTTTGTGGTAAACACACATATATTTCATAATTAGGACAGCAGCCATGAGACACACTCAACAAATCCTGTTTTACACAAGCGAGCGTGACTGTGGTTTATCACACACACCGTGACTCACTCAACTTCCCTTCCTTTACAGGGAAACACTGGGAAATAAACACGGCCTGTAAAGTTCACCCGGAGTGGAAATATGTCATCATTTGAAACCTGTGTGACTTTCTTTCTTCAGCTGAACACACAGGTAAGATGTGTGTGTGTGTGTGTGTGTGTGTGTGTGTGTGTGTGTGTGTGTGTGTGTGTGTGTGTGTGAACACACAGGTAAGATGTTCAGCCGAAGCGTATCCACTTTCACTGCATGGAAAAGAGCAGCACAAATATTCTGCTAAAAATGAACATAAGTCATATGGGTTTGGAACAACATAAAGAAAAAAAACAACAAAGAGAAAAAATACTATATTTATTATTTTTTTATTGAACCATTTTGTTTTTAAATAATCCTCAAAAGAATGCAAATGAGAGTAGAAACTGGTTAAACACACTGTTCCTGTTTTTGCTTTGAAGCTTCTTGTTAGAAACAGCTGAAGTTCCCCATAATAACCGCAGGTGATGTCGTGTGTGTGAATGCTAAAACTCTGTCGTCTGATTGGCAGCATTATAGAGAACAGGAGCATTCTAGGAGAGCAGAAATCTCTACACTAAAACACACTTTCATCTCCTCAGTGCGTGTGAGAAACACAGATTGCCCAAACACTTTAAGCCCTAATTTGCTCTTACTATAGTAAACCACAGGACAGCAAAGCCGTGTATGTTTGTCGTAAGTGCACTAGATTGGGTGGCGGATCATTAAATATGCAACCAATCAAGCATATTAACCTGCTCACCTCACTACTGTCACTATCCGAGGATGAGGAGGATGAAGAAGAAGATGACGAGGAGGAAGATGACGAGGAGGAAGATGACGAGGAGGAAGATGAGCTGCACTTCTGTGTGAGGGAGTGATATTTATTGCACAACACGGATACAAACATGCACAAACTTGTCATTAATACTCGTCATATTTTTGTGTGGGCGTTTGTGTTGCAGTTTTTTCCCTAAAAAAACGTGTCAAATGTCATGTACACGTTTGCATTTAACAGACGCTTTTATCCAAAGTGAGGAACAAAAGCAATTTGTCGTCGTCTGATATTAAAATAAAACCAGTATCACTGTAAAAAAAATTTTGTCAAATCAATTTAGATCATTAATGTGGTTCAGATTACATAATATCTTGAGTTTCTATTGATTGAACCAATCTGCTTCATTGCATTAACTAAAATTGTTCATTTCAATGAACTCAATATTTTAAGGCAACCAGGTAACTTACTTTTTTAAGTTAAACCAACAATGTTTTTTACAGTAATTCATGTGTTCGTTAAGCTCTCGTTAGGCAGGAGAGTGGATCATACTGGGTTCACTGTGCTTTTCTTGTTTTGCAATCAAAGTACCTTGCTTCTTTTCTTCTTCAGCTTCTTCTTCTTCTTCTTTTTGTCTTTATCATCATCCTCACTGTCGGAGGAAGACTTAGAGCTGTCACATGACCAGGGGTGGTTCTGGAGAGGATAATACACAAGGGAGAATTGTGCATTAATAATAACCTTTTACAGGAAGAGGAAAGGGATATTTATAAATTAATTTAGCACAATTTAAATTTGCTTTTCCTACCTTTCCATCCTTCACACCTGTAACTTTCCAATCCTCGGCCCCTTCATCCAGTTCATTCCTCCACTTAGAGTCAGCGGCTGCACACATGCAGTTTAAAGGAGATTGATATTAATGTGATTAATTATTATCATTCATGATATTTTGTGCAATGTTCAAATCAACTTTTAAACAATAATGCAATTAAAATTAACAAGCAAAAAGCTAAAAGAACATGTGTTTGAATAATATTCAGTCAGCACATTATAAATCCTTGTAAATCTGGATTGAGCATCAGGTTGGTGTGTAGAGTTCAGAAACCCTTGTTGTTAGCGCCACCGGTGGCCGTAAAGTTAACTATAAATATGTGCTCGCACTCGCACTCGCACACATCACACACTACACACACGAGACTGAACGTGATTCAAGACACCCAAGATCTTTTTCCTTCTTTTCTTATAAGTCAAAAGAAGTTTTGAATTTTTTTTTACTTTTGCAGCGATATATATTAACGCTGAGTGCGTCGATTTACATTTTTACATTTACATTAACACAATAAACACACAAAAAATGGCAGAAAACAGCAGTTCAGAAAGCATCTGAGCATAGTGATGTGGATATGTTTACAGCTCTGCAATTCACCGGCAGATGATGTCGACAGATGAGGTCATTAAAATTACACTGTTTGATTATAAAGTATATTTGATTCCTTCGACTATATAACCTACTCCTGGGACCCAGGTATAGACCTTTGTTCACTGTAGTGACATTATATTTTAGTGAATTTCTCTGACACCATCCATGTCACATGTCACAATCTGGGCGTCCTGTAAAGAGCGCATTCAGGGCTTTTCAGAGATACCAAATGTTTGGAGGTTTCACTTCAAAACAACTTCTCTTTGGTAAAATTTATTGGTGATTGAAAAAAAAATCCCATTGTTTTTGCCTATGCATATAATTTCATGTCATTTTATTTTTTAAACAACTGAGTCCTGTCCACTACAGAGGACATAGCATAACATAAAAATAAAATATCATTTTCAAAAATTATTGGTATATAACACTAGTATTTTGCACTCAAAAAAATCTAAAAAACAAAACAAATGTACTGCGTTAATATCAAGACTTTTTCTTAGGCCTATTGATTTTTACAGGTGTTTATTTTGATTACGTATTGCATTGCTTTGTTTGTTTTTGGGTTAAAGGTTTGCAAACTTAACAGTCTTGGCAGAAAATTCTAACTTTTCCATTTTTCTACTAACTTTTATCTAAAGTTAATTTTAAATTAATGTTAAGAATAACGTAGATCAATTGTTAAGTTGAATAAATTCAAACAGAATCATTTTACTATCAATCTAAATAAAAAAATAAAAAACGTTCATGTTTGTCTACAAACATATAAAGAGAAGCATTAGGCTACTCTATTCCCTACTACAGGATCTCTTTCCTTTGCTTTCATTTTGTCGTTCATTTGACTTGACATGGATCTGTACACGGATAAATTACCTGAAAGCTGCCCGGACTCCATCCGCTCGTCGGGTGAATCTGAACTGATCCTCAGCTGACGGCTGACAGGTGTTTATGTACCTGAGGGAGGGGCGTAACCTAGTCTTCCTACTCATGAATATTAATTAAAACCTTACGTTCGCACAGCAGCTCCAGAGCGCTTATTGGCTGACATCGGCGCAACTCAACAGTTGAATAAACTAACAACACATATGAATATTAATAAAGCTTCGAGCCTCGGCTGTGTTTCTCAAAAGCATCGTGACTGTTGATCGTATATATATATATATATATATATATATATATATATATATATATATATATATATATATATATATATATATATATATATATTAAAGCACGTCAAACAGTAGCACTTATTATGCAACAAAATACATTTCCAACAGAAGTCATTGGATGTTGGTGCTAAAACATTACAGATCATATTATGCAGCATCATGCTAGTTTCTGCTTACATATAAATAATAACGAATGTTTTTTCTGATGTAGCCTAAAACGGCTGACTCACTCAGTGACAGAGCAGAAATCAACAAGCTGTCATGTTTTTCCATGATGTTGCAAAGCAGTTGAACTCGTTATGCTGGGTTACCACAGTTTAAATTCATTTTCATTTGCATTAATTTATGTAGAAATGTGTGGGTCGAAAAGATAAACTAATTATATTTACATTATTCTGTGCATGATGACATGTTGTGTCTGTTGTTCAGCGGTTTGAGATGCTGCCGGTGCTTAAACACACAAAGGAGCACTAATTAGTGAATACTGTGCTGTTTACACTCTAGTGCATACTATTTTTCTTAGTGTGCATTATGCAACAATAAGCTATCTGGAATTGCATACTACCATACTACTCTTACTGTTTCTGTAATGTATGTACATTGCCAAATTTATTGCATGGAATCAGAGCACATCGCAGCAAAATACCTATGCCACAATGCAATGCACTCTCCATTCAGTGTGATGAATGAACTAGAAGGAATATCAACCTCAATGCCTGGTGAATTTTGTGCAAAATGATAGCAGTTTGATCAAATGATGAGGTTTTGCATGTTGCATTGTGGGTTCCGGTATTTTTATATATATAAAAGGTCACCTGGTATTGCATGTGTGCAAAAATATTGCTCAATATGCACCGCAGAAATAGTATGAGCAGTTTGTTATTATGCCGGAGGTGTGGATCCTCGCCCTACTGCGGCATTCTGGGAATGAGTTATCATGCTGAGACATAAATCAGGTAGTGTTCTTAAACGCAGCCTAGCCTATACTTCAGGAGCTTGTGAATGCATCACGTGTTCATTTCTCTCTCGGTGGGAACCTGAATTACCAGAGCGCTCTTTGTGCAGGTTACACTGTTAGAGCAGCTTAACAAGGACTGACTCAACAAACTGAGGTGTGTGTGAGAGATTTGTGCTTGACTAAACATGGCTTATTGTGATACACGAATACACAATAAAGTAGAGCTGGGTAATTTATAGCTCAATAATTTAATATGTTATTATAATTATTATTTTATTTTTAAGTTACAAAAAATGTACAAACCATACGCAATAACAACAACAACAATAATTATTATTTTTATAAATTGTAATAAAATAAAACGAAAAATATATATATTTTAGTTACAAAAACTAAATTTAACCCTCTACTGCATAGCGTTGCCCCCAGGCAACGGAAAGTTTTCTTAAGCCCTATGTTTAGTACATTTTTCTTTAAATAATTGCAACCAATTAGAATGTTTGAAAAAGTATCAAAGAACAGTCCAATAAGGTTTGGGAGTCACTATCAAGCACCATTTAAAGGCGGGGCATCCTTTTCTGACACATGGTCACAGGAGCACATGGTGTGAGATGAAAGCAAGATTATTTGGTTTAGTAATCTTATTTAAAATGACATGAACTGTACATAAAAAATATGTGTGTGTGTATGAAGGTGTAGAGAAGCCTTTTGGCAGGTTTTGTGAAGTTTTTTTTATTTTGCATGTTCTCAAATTAAGTTTTTCTTTTTGCGTTGTGCGATAAGGGGTACTTTTCAAGGATGTCTTGGACAATACCTCACAATGGCAAATAATGTGTTACAAGTAGGGAAGATGTAGGGTTCCTGGGTGCACAGGAACACCTAAAGTCACCAAAGTGACACCAATGTGCAGCATCCACCTGGATGATGCGACGGCAGCCATATTGTGCCAGATCGCCCACCACACACCAGCTTATTGGTGGAGAGGAGACTGAGTGAGATGGCTCACAGTCTCTGCTCTAATTCATCCCAAAGGTGTTCTATCAGGTTGAGGTCAGGACTGGTGCGCAGTCATGTTAGAACAGAAAGGGGCCATCTACAAACTGTTCCCACAAAGTTGGGAGCATAAAATTGTCCAAATTGTCTTGGTATGCTAAAGCATTAGGAGTTCCTTTCACTGGACCTTAGGGGCAAAGCCCAACCCCTGAAAAACAACCCCACACCCTAATCCCCCCTCTGCAAACCCAGACTCGTCCATTGGATTGCCAGTCAGAGAAGCGTGATTGGTCACTCCAGAGTCCAGTGGTGGCGTGCTTTACACCACTGCATCCCACGCTTTGCAATGCACTTGGTGATGTAAGGCTTGGAAGCAGCTGCTCATCCATGGAAACCCACTCCATGAAGCTCTCTACAAAGTTTGGAGGTCTGTAGCTATTGACTCTGCAGAAAGTTGGCGACTTCTGTGCGTCTCAGCATGTACTGACCCCACTTTTTGGCTGAGTTGCTGTTGTTCCTAATTGCTTCCACTTTGTTATAATACCACTAACAGTTGACCGTGGAATATTTTGTAGTGAGGAAATTTCACGAATGGACTTATTGCACAGGTGGCAACCTATCACCGCGCTTGAATTCACTGAGCTCCTGAGAGTGTTTGTTGAAGCATCTGCATGCCTAGGTTCTTGATTTTATTCAGCCATGGAAGTGATTTGAACACCTGAATTCGATGATTTGGAGGGGTGTCCCAATACTTTTGTCAATATACAGTAGTGTATATGGGGATGATTAGGATACATGAAGTACATGATCTGACATGAAGCACTACATGATACAAACCTACACTGTAAAAAAACCCCAGTAAATTTACAGGAAACGGTCTGTATTTTTGACAGAATTTTGCCGTTTTGTCATTATACAGTGAATACCTGTTATTTTACAGATATTTGTTGTAATTTAAAGGTCCACTATTAAATTTACAGGTAATTGCTTTTATTTTGGTTTTACATTAATTTTACGTTTTTTAAAGGAAATTCTCTGTAATTTTATAGGGTTATGTGTAATTTTACATTAAAAATTAAGTAATATTTTACAGATTATTTCTGTGGAATTAGAAAACAAAGAAAATAAGGTATAACCGCAGAAATCAGCAGTCACTTAACATGTTTTCCTTAAAGATTATTAAGCATGTGGGGGTTAAATTGAGTTTTAAGATTTGTACACACATTAGGCAGGCCTATTTAATTATCTATAGTCTTTTAATTTTGTCTTGCAAATAGATGTCTATTTTGATCATCATTTGTATTTGCCCCTAAATTTCATTTAGGCCTATATTATTTTATGTCTTTTATGAATCTTTTTCCAAATCTGCGTTGCTGCACATTGCGTGGCTTTGTGTGCGTTTGTATGTATGTGTATGTGTGTGTGTGTGTGTGTGTGTGTGCCCGCGCGCGCGCAGATTCAAATTATCCGCCATTACGTTTCCGTTGCTTAGTCCCGCCCACAACGGTTAGCTGCAGATCTGTCGTCGATCTGTGTCAAGGGCAAGTGGGAGATTTGAATTCAGTCTACGCTCGTGAAATGGTCGTGGATTGTGATCACAGTGGTTCAAAGCTATAATCCTATTCGACAGAAGCAGCCGTGAGCAGGAGCGCTGAACACATATTAGTTGTAGTCCTGGGCTGCGTTCCAGTCCAAAATTGTCATGCCCTTCACTCGCGTAGCGCGTCTGTGTTGCACGTCACCACGTAGGCTCACTATTGGCCGACGCTGGTCATGTGTGATACGTGTGACGTACAACACAGACGCGCTACGCTTAAACACTACGTGAAAAGACCCGAGGCCCAGAGAGAAGGAAATGAAAAGTGGGAAAAAATTTTGTTTGTTTTTGCGCACAAAAAGTATTCTCGTCGCTTTATAAACTTAAGATTGAGCCACTGGAGTCACTTGGACTATATTAATGTCTTTAATACATTTTCTGGGCCAGCAAGTTTCAGTCCCTTAGAAGCCTATGGAGGAGTGATCAGCTCTCAGATTTAATCAAAAATATCTTAATTTGTGTTCCGAAGATGAACAAATGTCTTACGGGGTTGGAACAACATGAGGGTGAGTAATTACTGACAGAATTTTCATTTTTGGGTGAACTATCCCTTTAAGAAAGATCAGTTGAACCCACATCTCTACTTGTTAACTTAAAGACCTAAAACAAGCTTTAGTAGACTTGTTATTCATATTAAAGTCCATAATTGTGTATAAAATCTTCGTTATGATAGTCAGTAACATTAAACCGGGTTTCCGCGGGGCATTAAAAAGCATTAAAAGTCATTAAATCGATTTTGCGATAATTAAGGCCTTAAATGGCATTAAAAAAACATTAAATTGTAATCCTACAGGCATTAAAAAATGTGTATGGTTTTGAAGAAAATGTTATATTATCAATTTATTTGAATATAGTCTTCATGATTAATAATTTGTATTTGCTGTCGCAAAATATGTACGTTAGTGTGATTAAAAACACGCGGAAACAGTTTGGTGATTGCCTCCAGCCGGAGCAAAGTTGCGGAGGTGGCGTGAGTAATTTTGGACAGCAGGAACAACAGGAATAAAACTAGACCAGAAAACTGGGAAAGTGCAAGGAAGACAAACAATTTAGAACATGGTTGGTGGTCAAAATAAAGAAGGATTTTGCAGCGTTTGTAAAAAGGTATTTAAATTGGGTAGCTACAATGGGAATCAACGGCGTAAAATCTCATATGCAGTCAGACAGCCACAGGTCGACGGTAAAAGGCAGACAGCAATTAACTATGTGTAATAACTTTCCCTCATCAGCTCGACATCCGCTGTTGAAGCTCACTTTGCGTTTTTTTTAGATTATTTTTGTCCAGTTTAACGCGTTAAAATATTTAACGCAGCATTCGCTAATTTTTGTCATCCCTTGGGTAGCGTTACATTATATGATCCCGCTCTTATTCATGTAAATGCTTTTAAACGCGCTCCCTGTGAATGTCCTGTCCTGTCTTTGTGACACACACACACACACACACACACAGAGAGAGAAAGACGCGCGCCAGATCGTGCGCACAGACAGAAAACGGTCCTCTTTCGCGCTTGAACGAACAATAACACACAATTTTGCCAAAATGTCTGTTTTGTGAGTATCCTCATAAAATAAGAGCAGTCTTAAATAAGTGAAATAAAGTCTTTAATGAACGCAAAGAGTTGTGAGAGAATGAGGCGCTTGTTAGATCCGTGTTTCTGTCAGCAGCTGCTCTTAAAGGGACAGCAGCCAATAAAGCTTTCTGTCAGTGAAGATAATCACAGAACAAAAGCACCAGAGAAAATTACTCACTGCTATTGACTAAAGAACTCTTGTAGCTTCAATAAGTATTAGTCTATATTTAATCTATAATTTATGCTGTGCAGACTGTTTGATAACTGCATAAAATTTTTGTATGTTAGACAGGAAGGCCAAAGGTAAATATGACATTTATTATAGGTTTATGTGAGGATTGTTTGTTAAGTTTACTTAAATTAAAAGTTGTCATATTTTTTTTTTTTTTTTTTGAAGCCTAATGTTAAAAAATTGATAGCTTTCAATTACACTGTAATGTTGGATGGCTATAATTAATGTTTAAAATTAGGGGGGAGAAATCATTTTTATCCAGATATCAATAGCTGTATTAGTATCAGTGAGTAACTGTGAAATGATTACATTATAAAATATATAAACTAATATAAACCTAAACAAATGTAAGTGTTTTTAATTGCGGAAAAAATGTGTGATTAAGTTAATTTATATATATATATATATATATACACATACATACATACATAATATCAGTGTATGGCATTAAAAATGAAAAAAATGGCATTAAAAAGGCATTAAATTTAAATAGAAGATCCCTGCAGAAACCCTGTTAAATCAATCTCTTAAATGGCGGGACATTTTGAAACACTGTCTGGAAGCTGAAAACTCTTAAAAAACATACTTTATTTTATTATAGTACACAAACAAAAAACAATGAAAATTCTGGCCACCCTTCTCACCCTCCTGGCCATCCACACGCTGCTGTCTGTCTGGCCACAGATTCTCGTCCACATCACAGCGTATATTCTCCCTTACGATGCAACGAGGGAAGAAACGGCGTGCATGTCGTAACCATCCCCTACACTGATCTCCTGTAATATCCTCACATGCAGCGTACACTCTCCACCTCCAAGCAGAGAAATACTCCTCAATAGGATTGAGGAAAGGAGAGTAAGGTGGTAGGAACACCATGACCATCCTTGGATGAGTAGTGAACAAGGCCCTGATGAGCGGGCCACGGTGGAAATTCACATTGTCCCATACAATGACATATAGTGGTAGGTGAGGCCCTACGAGGCCTCTCTCATTTTCAGGGATCAAATCAAAATGAAGGCGTCCAAGAAGATGAGGAGCTTCTGTGTATTGTATGGGCCAAGACTGGGGATGTGAGTGGCCACACCATTCTCAGATATGGCAGCACACATAGTTATATTGCCCCCTCGCTGGCCTGGGACATCCACCGTGGCCTGGTGGCCAATAATATTATATGGTATATATATATATATATATATATATATATATATATATATATATATATATATACACACACATATATGGTATTCATGGTATTATGTTCTTGACTAATTTTGACAATTGAACAGACTATTGTGCATGTGATGACTTATACAATGAAATGACGCTGACACGTTTTGGAGCGAACAACCATTAGACTGAGAATCAACAATCAGTTTAGATCAACAAGATCTATTCACTTGGAAATTGTGCTAAATGTAGGCTACCTGTACTTAATCATTTGCAAAGATGTACTGAGACATTGAGACATGTACTTAGACATTTGCAATTTGATGAAATGAATGAGAAATTCAATTCTGTTGTGAACAATTGCCAAGTGGTTTGGAGGTCTGTCCATGTTGTTTTGAGAATGTCATTTCGGTTTCAAGAAATGAGCCAAACCAATGGAGAAAAACTGTAATAATAATTTTTGTTATTAGTGTATTTTAATTGTTTATAACTTAATAATAATAATAATAATTCATTGTATTATTTCTTAGAATCTTTATCTGAAATTCCTTGAAAAGGCTTGCCACATCACATTGCATTCTGGGATTGCTAACTGGGAGTGTGTCTATAGTATGATTCCCCCAACACTGTCCAGGTAAGCGAGCTGTTCTCTCCTCAGGGTCGAGCAGTGAAGCTGTCGCGCACACACACACACACACACACACACACACACACACACACACACACACACAGTCTCTGCAGGATCTCTGACAGCAGGAACAGCCTGACCTCACAGCTGAAGGATCCGGGGCGGTTGCCAAGGGAACAGATGTTGAGAACAACTGCACACACAGCTGGACGAAACACGGTGCGTGCTGCGAGGAAAAGAGGGAGGGGCTTGGGGTGTGTGTGTGTGTGTGTGTGAGTGAGATGAATCTGTGTGAGATGAATCTTTCAAGAGAACAAAACCACTGTGGAATTATAAATGAGGCTCAATGAAATTATGCTGTCGAAACACGCCAACACATGATCAGGACTGGGGAACGTGTGTGTGTGTGTGTGTGTGTGTGTGTGTGTGAGAGAGAGAGAGAAAGAGAGAGAGGGAGGACAATAGCTGAGTTTCCATACAAGTTGCAATTTCATTTATGTAATTTTTTTTTGCAAAATATCATAACACGGTTTGTCAATAAAGCAGCATTTCCGTCCCATGTGTTCTAGAGAACAAAATCATAATTTCTCAGAAGCTTTCACAGCTTTTTAATGCACATCTATAAATGTATTTTATGTGCTTATCTTTTAACAAAAGAAATGTATTCCACCTCAAGTGAACATTTGCATTTCGTACGCATATTTTACTCTCATACAATATATCCCAAAATGTGCATAAAAACACATGAATAGCACTTGGTTTTTATTTTTCCGATTTTCATTTTTAAAATAAATAAAATAATAAACAGAGAGTTAGAAATGTTTGCTTGGCGACTAACTGAAATAAAATTGTACTTTTTAATGTTATATTTTATTTCTATTAACATGATTTTAGTTTTGTTTGTTTAGTTGAGAATAACAGCTGGAGCTGTACGAGTCTGGATGAATTGAGAACCACAATCTTTTTGCAGACAGACAATCAAACAAAAAAAACGTCAACTAGAGGTTCTGACAAAATCTTCATTTCTGCAGTATATTTTAAAATATTTGGGTTGAATAAATGATTCAATGACTCACTCATAAATACTTCACTTGTTTCATTACTGGTTGAATAAGCATTTTTGAATGAATCTCTTTAATAAATTATTTAATGACTCTCTTTTATAAATACTTCACTTGTTTCATGACTGGATGAATCAGTGTTTTTGAACAAATCTCTTGAATGAATGATTCAATGACTCATAAAGACTTCACTTGTTTCATTACTCAATGAATCAACATATTTAAACGAATCTCTTGAATAAATTATTCAATAAATCACTTATTCACTTCACTTATTTCATGACTGGATGAATCAGCTTTTTTGAGCAAATTGCTTGAATGAATGATTCAATGACTCACTCATAAAGACTTCACTTGTTTCATTACTCAATGAATCAGTATATTTGAACGAATCTCTTGAATAAATGATTCAATAAATCACTTATAAAAACTTGACTTGTTTCATGACTGGATGAATCAGCTTTTTTGAACAAATCTCTTGAATGAATGATTCAATGACACTCTTAAAGACTTCGCTTGTTTCATTACTCAATGAATCAGCGTGTTAGAACGAATAAATGATTCAATGACAAACACATTTTTAACAGTCACTTGTCGCCACCTACTGGTGTAGCAATGTAATTGATACAATCTTAATCAGAAGCATCAAGTTACTCAAGTTGTTATTTAGGAATAAGATCACATGGGAATTGAACAATTCAATTGAGATTGCAATCTTTTAACGGTTAATCGTGCAGCTCTAATAACAACACTGTTAGATGGAAACCTGGCTGATGTAAAAAGGTCAACAGTGTTTTCTGGTGTTTGTAAGTCAAGATTCTCTATTATTGCTCATTCTTAACTATAGTTAGAGATTTGAAAGCAAAACAAAATAATAAAATCTATCATTGCACAGGAAAACACCACTCACACTCTCTACGGTCAGACAATGAAGAGGTGGCTTGTGTCAGTGTGTGTATCTCAGCAGCCGGTCAGCATTCACTGTCCCTCCTAATGGCCGCCTGACATCCCTGTCTTCCTCTCCGGCGCTAATAGACAGATGGAGAAGGGAAAGTAGTCCTGTAGCTCTGGGTGTCTGTGAGTGTCGTGTAACCACACATTTACCCTGAAAGAGAGAGCATCGTTCTTCAAGAACAGCTGGTTGGGCGACATGGCGGTACTAAACCGCTGATTAAATGAATTTCTGCAGCTCTTTCCATCTGCTCAGAATTTCATCTTAATGAAACAATCTTGTTTTCTCAACATGATTTATGACATATCTATCTTTTTTTTATCATTTTATTTTTTCCCTGAGACCCAATAATGTCTTTATAGCAAAACACATACTTGAGTTTTTCATTACCATTTGTCTTTGCAAACACCTGTGATTGTTCATCTAACACATTGCAAGTACGTTGTCCTGTTGTACATCAGTGTTATTGTAGTGTCATACTATTATAGTTTTTGTTAAAGTGCCCCTATTATTCTTTTTTAATGGTTCCTAATTTTGATTTGGTATCATGCATCCAAGGTCAAAATAAACTTTAATTTTCTCATAATATATATTGCACATCACCTCCTTTTTCAAAGAGTCTAAAACAACTTGTTCAAAGATTCTGTCTCTCTAACCCCCCTCCTTTCTGAGAGCTACTCTGCTCTGATTGGTCATATGGAACAGTCTGTTGTGATTGGTCTACTCTGCTCTGATTGGTCATATGAAACAGTCTGTTGTGATTGGTCTACTCTGCTCTGATTGGTCATATGGAACAGTCTGTTGTGATTGGTCTACTCTGCTCTGATTGGTCAGATGGTCCAGTCTGTTGTGATTGGTCTACTCTGCTCTGATTGGTCATATGGAACAGTCTGTTGTGATTGGTCTACTCTGCTCTGATTGGTCAGATGGCCCAGTCTGTTGTGATTGGTCTACTCTGCTCTGATTGGTCAGATGGTCCAGTCTGTTGTGATTGGTCTACTCTGCTCTGATTGGTCAGATGGCCCAGTCTGTTGTGATTGGTCTACTCTGCTCTGGTTGGTCAGGTGGCTCAGTCTGTTGTGATTGGTCTACTCTGCTCTGATTGGTCAGATGACCCAGTCTGTTGTGATTGGTCTACTCTGCTGTGATTGGTCAGATGGCTCAGTCTGTTGTGATTGGTCTACTCTGCTCTGATTGGTCAGATGTTCTAGTCTGTTGTGATTGGTTTCCTCTGCTCTGATTGGTCAGATGGCCCAGTCTGTTGTGATTGGTCTACTCTGCTCTGATTGGTCAGATAGTCCAGTCTGTTGTGATTGGTCTACTCTGCTCTGATTGGTCAGATGTTCCAGTCTGTTGTGATTGGTCTACTCTGCTCTGATTGGTCAGATGACCCCGTCTGTTGTGATTGGTCTACTCTGCTCTGATTGGTCAGATGGCCCAGTCTGTTGTGATTGGTCTACTCTGCTCTGATTGGTCAGATGGCCCAGTCTGTTGTGATTGGTCTACTCTGCTCTGGTTGGTCAGATGGCCCAGTCTGTTGTGATTGGTCTAATCTGCTGTGATTGGTCAGATGGCTCAGTCTGTTGTGATTGGTCTACTCTGCTCTGATTGGTCAGATGTTCTAGTCTGTTGTGATTGGTTTCCTCTGCTCTGATTGGTCAGATGGCCCAGTCTGTTGTGATTGGTCTACTCTGCTCTGGTTGGTCAGGTGGCTCAGTCTGTTGTGATTGGTCTACTCTGCTCTGATTGGTCAGATGGCCCTGTCTGTTGTGATTGGTCTACTCTGCTGTGATTGGTCAGATGGCTCAGTCTGTTGTGATTGGTCTACTCTGCTCTGATTGGTCAGATGTTCTAGTCTGTTGTGATTGGTTTCCTCTGCTCTGATTGGTCAGATGGCCCAGTCTGTTGTGATTGGTCTACTCTGCTCTGATTGGTCAGATGGCCCAGTCTGTTGTGATTGGTCTACTCTGCTCTGATTGGTCAGATGACCCAGTCTGTTGTGATTGGTTTCCTCTGCTCTGATTGGTCAGATGGCCCAGTCTGTTGTGATTGGTCTACTCTGCTCTGATTGGTCAGATGACCCCGTCTGTTGTGATTGGTCTCAGCTAGAACTACAGTGTTTGAGGGCGGGGTAAAGTAGAGCCTGGCATTAAGCAAAATTGTTCTTGTTACATTGGAATATAACAGGAAGTGAGACTGGAATTACTGACGAATAATTTTGTCAGTTTGGAATCGATTCTTTTGTTTTACTTTATTTGTAGTTTTGCAGACCTTTTACATTCACAGAGTTATATTACACGCATTTTGTGTGTTTTTGTAATATTTTTTTTGTTTTGTTTTAGTTTTAGTACTTTAAACAAAAATAAATAATATTGCCTTGGCAACTAGCTGAAATAAAATATGTTTTTATGTTTTATTGAAAAACATTTTTTTTTAATGGTTTTAGTTTTGCTTTAGTTAATGATTGCTCATACTTAGTGTGCATGCTTGTGTGTCAAACCTCTGTTCTCCAGGGGGCGCTAGAGTTTAGTGGCCAACAGAATTGCTTCGGTCCGTGTTCACATATTAAAAGGCTGTTTTATTTCCATGCCCTATAATTTGTGCCATTCATTTATGTATTTATTTATTCATTCATGTCTTTATGGAAAGTTTTCAAACCATTGCACATTTTCAGACAGTTTGAAAGACTCGTTGTGAATCCCTGTTATCAGTTGTTTCTGCCTGTGTGCAGCTGATAATCTGATGCTTTGCTGAACCTGTTATCATTCTGACAAAGCAATGAAAGAAATGTTGCCTGCAGCTCGTCCCCGAGCGGCTTCAAATTACTCAATCTGTCTGTTGAATCCTCTGAAGTGTGATTTGTTGAAGTGCATTGCTGTTGCTCCTGGAATCCTTCTGGTCGCAGTGGAATAATGTTTTCACTAACAAAAGTATGCTCTTTCTGGTACTTGTACAATGGCACTACCATGTTTTTCTGTACATGTACCAAGTTAGTACCATGTTATTATTTTAAGCATCACGCATCTACTGGATGGAGCAACAATTTGAATTTGAATTTGAATATGAAGGAAATTCTAGATTTACACTGGAAAAAAAAATGGTGTAGGATTTACTTTGAATCAATTTTCACTCAAAAGTTGCTAGTATATTTCACAAATAATTAAAAAGAAAGGGCAAATAACACATTGAAATAAACGTGAAATTTTGAAGTAGAATATCACTTGTAAAATAACAATAATAAATAATAATAATTTAATTTTATATTGCACCTTTCTGCAAACTCATGGTCGCGTTTACAATATTATAACAAATAAACATGACAGCAGACAAATAAACAATACAAATAAACTGAGAGAGATAACATAATAAACTGAGGTAGATAACATAATACATTTTTGAGGCAATATAATCAGATTACTTTTAGATTACTTTTGAACTCCTTTCTCACATTGATTTGAATAGGATAATCTTTACTGTGTGTACAATGTACTCCAATAATCAATAAACTTAAACAAAAAATCAAGAAAAATGCATACAGCATGAGTATGTTTCTGGCATTAGAGTCACTTACATTCAGTGCTGATTATAAACATAATTAGATTCCAAAAAAATAATTACTTGCACAGATTAGAGTTGATTACATGATTGGAGATTGAGTAGATGTTATTCACACAATGATACAATACTTTGTTTTGTGTGTGTTTCATAGCGTTTTCGTTTTATAATTATTTATTTTATTTTTACATGTTTATTAATTATTAGCTTCACATGTTAATAATTAACATGTGGGTCACATGTGAACGAGCTCATATAAAAAAGCAGTACCTGTGTTTGTCCAGACGGAGGCGCTGATGCTACACACGAGATGTGGGTGGCATGTGGCAGCAGGGAGGGGCCGTTCGTCTGGGCCAGATGACCTTGATAAAGCCAAGTGTGAACGAGAAGGAGGCTGAAAGGAGGGGGAGCCTGCGGCGCGAGAGACATAATCCAGCTCAGAATTGAACATATCGATTCAGAGAGAGAGAGAGAGAGAGAGAGAGAGAGAGAGAGGGGGGGATAGTAGAGCTTGTGTTTTAGTCAATGGAAACATGATTCTCTTCCGTATAACACCACGCCCAAGTCAGGATGCTCATTCAGCCTCCTGCATTATTATTCTCTAGATCTGACAAAAAACATCACATCAAAATAAAGCCAACAGCAATGCAACTTCATGGCCTTCAGCGATTCAAAAGTATGAACGGACTTTTAATGATTATATAAGATATGCAGTAGAAGTTCAAGTTTATTTTGGATAATTTATATGAATATTTAATATATTTAATAATTAGACACCGGTGGCCGTTGAGTGAACTGCAGCCAGTGATTAACTGCTCATGCTCGTTAATGAACATCCCAGCGCCGTCCACGCAGATGAGAGCGACGGTTCGATGAATATGTTAATATGTGCTGCGCGCGTTCCTCTCAATAACAAAATAAACACAAGAAAAATGACAGCAGTGAGAAAACAGCAGTTCAGAAAACAGGTGATCATAGTGATGTGGATATGTTTACAGCAGCGCCGAGATTCACCGGCAAATTACACTGTTATGATTATATAGATACTATAGGGTAATATATTATATATATTACATATATAATATGTCTATATAGTCTCTATATATTATATATATATAATATATAGAGACTATATAGATCTGGCTATGTGAGACTATAGTTTGAATGAATCCCTTTTCTTTGCATGACACAGTGGAATTACAGCACAGAATGGCTCTTTCAGTATTATCCTCCTGAACATTGTATAAGCATTCATTCATTTCATGTGTCATAGAACGGAAGAGAGCGTAAACATCACATCCTTAAAGGATTTGTTCACTTTCAATAAAAACTTTGCTGATAATTTAATCACCCCGATGTCATCCAAGATATCTATGTCATTCTTTCTTCAGTCGAAAAGAAATTAAGGTTTTTGAGGAAAACTTTCCAGGATTGATCTTCATATCATGGACTTCAATGGCAACCAACGGTTTGAAGGTTCAAATGTCCGTCTCATTGCAGCTTCAAGGTCTCGACACGATCCCAGTCGAGAAATAAGGGTCTTATCTAGCGAAACGATCAGTCATTTCCCCCCCCCCCCAAAAAAAAAATACTTTTTAACCACAAATGCTCGTCGTGTACCATCACTGAGATGCGTCACATATTACGCCATCACGTTGGAAAGGTCACAATTAAAAAAAAAATAATAATAATAAATTAAAACAAAGATGTCGGATGATTTTGAAGTTGGAAGAAAAAATGAGATGGAATTTCATTTATACCTTCCCTACCTTTCTGAACCGGAGAACACAAACAAATAACTTTGTCGCAATGCGTCGCACATCGCACAAGACGGGCATTTGTGGTTAAAAAGTGTATATATACAGTATATACAGCGGGGAAAATAAGTACTGAACACGTCATCATTTTTCTCAGTAAATATATTTCCAAAAGTGCTATTGACATGAAATTTTCACCAGATGTTGGTAACAACCCAAGTAAGCCATACATACAAAGAAACAAACAAAAATAAGTTCAGAAATTAAGTTATGTGTAATAATGTGAAATGACACAGGGAAAAAGTATTGAACACATGAAGAAAGGGAGGCGCAAAAAGGCATGGAAAGCCAAGACAACTGCTGAAAACTTACAGTAATTAAAAAGCAATCCAGCCCCCTGTCAGTGGAAATTAATAACAGCTGGTTCAGTCCCAAATGATGGCCTACAAACAGGTCTCATTGCCAAGGTGTCACACAAGACACATCTCATGATGGGTAAAAGCAAAGAGCTGTCTCAAGACCTTCGCAACCTAATTGTTGCAAAACATAATGATGGCATTGGTTATAGGCGCCATTCTAAGCTTCTGAATGGTCCAGTGAGCACTTTTGGGGCCATAATACGGAAGTGGAAAGACAATAATTTCACCATAAATTTGCCTCGACCAGTGCTCCTCGCAAGATTTCTGATAGAGGAGTGAAAAGAATAATCAGAAGAGTTGTCCAAGAGCCAAAGACGCCTAGAGACGCCAAAGAGTTGTCCAAGAGCCAAAGAAGCCTAGAGACGCCAAAGAGTTGTCCAAGAGCCTTGGACAACTCTTCTGATTATTCTTTTCACTCCTCTATCAGAAATCTTGCGAGGAGCACTGGTCGAGGCAAAAAAAAGACACGCCATCACCCGTTACAGCACCTTTGCTGGAGGATCATTGGGGTGTCGAGGGTAATTAGGTAAGTCGGACACAGTCCATTGATTAGACTTAATGACTGACACCGAATGACATTCCAGTAATCATCCCGGGAACCTTCCGATAACCTCGGAGGTCAGCGCTCTAAGTGCTGAGTCTGTGTTCTCTCTCCTCAGGCCTCTATTCTCCAGATCTCCGTTTGATTCGCTCACGCTGAACTTTGACACAGTTTGCTTTCCAGAGAGACGCAGTGAGCAGAACTCTCAGGAATTATGTGTGTGAAGAAATTGATTTTTCTAACCCTCATTCCAGTGAGAAATCAAAGAATTTATCAGTTCTTCTATTCACGTGTGTGAATGTAACAGCCTATTAGGACAGTCTCAGACTTAACAAGACATTAGCATAAAACAGTTATCAGGAAAAGACATTAGCTGTGTCTCGAAATGCAGAGCTGATGTCATTAATAAACCAAAATAAAGCGGAGACTCTTAAGTATCTGAAGTCCACTGATACCAATCCAGATTGCATTACACGATGTTTGTCTATTCCAGCCACTGTGCAATATTTATAATACAGAGAAATAAATAAACCAGTATCTATTGAGAAGGCATGCAACCATTGTCAGATATTAAAATGCAATTAAAAGGCTATTAAGACAGGGGTGTGATCCTTTTGAGTAAGGGGTGTGTTTGTTTTGGCGATTATTAAATATCAACAGCATTTCATTCAATAAAGAAAAAGAAAGAAAAACAGTGAGATAACCAGAATATATTGTAATGCATTTTCATTATATTGCAGAATCCCCTCATCACAACAGGAGTCCCATTTCATCTGCCATGATGAAAAGGACAGGAAACTCTAACATCCAAAAGAAGTTCCACAAACAAGGAACTAGGCTAGGAGATAAACCTGCAAAGACAATTGCCAGGAACTATTTGTGGAAGGGAAGGATGATGACATTAGAATGTCACTGATCACAGACTGATCCCATCACCATTTGCCCGTTGTTTGTCTTCATGCAAAATATACAAACTTGCCTATTAAGATATACGTGAATGCATGAGTACAAGTTCAATATTACCCAATGATGTTTGGTCTTTATGTTTTCAGCACAATGTCTAGGTTATCCTGGAATTGGTTTGGAAAGTGAAATATGCATAGGAAAAACCTTAAAGACATTGTTCTATACATGAACTTTAACCTCCTCATGCCAGAGAGGGGCTATATGGTGGCCACCTCTGACAGCTTCAGCCAATCAAACGCTGAATCTGAAAGCCGCCAATCTGCAAATCCCTCCTCCTCAGGAGACAGAGTCGTTCTGGTTCTGGATCAAGGTTCCAGTTCCTCTAAGTGCAACTCTATGGAGTTGTGAAGTTGCAGACTTTTGACTTGTACAAAGAAGAGAGAGAGAATTACTCCAGTTTTGGTTTCTTTACACTGGCTGCTGGTAAAATTCAGAATTGAGTTTAAGTTTTTGTTGATGGTTTGTAAAGCATTGCATGGTATTGCCCCATAATATATTGTTGACCTTTTGATAACTTATCAAAACACCAGAAATATGAGATCTTCTAGTCAGATGATTCTACATGTTCCTAAAATGATTAAAATCACAGGGTGATAGGGCTTTCTCTGCGGCAGCCCCACGCTTATGGAGCCCTCTTCCAATTTAAGTATTTGAAGTCATATCTATTTAGCATGGCTTTTAGAACTGATTGAGCAAACAGGATTTAATTTTGTGTGTGTGACTTCACAGTATGTAATTGCTTTTATTGTATTATCTATGCTGGTAAGCACTTTGGTCAACGGCAGTTGTTTTAAATGTGCTATAGAAATATACATTTGTATTGTATTGTTGCTCTCTCAAGACTCTAAAGCTCTAAAGAGAGAGAGAAAAAAAAGTTCTGCAAGAAGTAAATTTGGGGAGTTTGGAAACAGCAACAGAGACAACGATCACAAGCTTATGACCCAAATTTCAAGATCTTCTGTACCAACTTCAGAATCTTCTCTTCAAGGATCCTCCATCTGTGTGTTCCAGATCGCCCGGATCTTCAGCACCAACTTCTGCACCAATTAATTTCAATAGGACTTATTCCGCCATAATATGTGTTGCAGATTCTCCCATTCATATGTAATGTGAGTGCTCTGTTTTTGTAAATATGAAGAGTTCAGATGCAAAAGCCTCTAAGTGCCATCTGAAATTTTCTTCTAGAATGATCATTTTTATCAAGCTCTTATATTTAAGTTCAGAATTTAGTCACTTAAATGGCAATAAACATGACCTATTAACTGTCATTTAAGTGAAATTACTGAACTAAATAATACCGTTTTTCTGTTTTTTGTTTCAAAACGAAAAACCAAATAACCGTTTTTGGTGTCAGAATCAAAAAACGAAAAACCAATTAAAAACGGCCCGTTTTTCGTTTTTGGCGATCATTTTATCGTTATTCCTTTTTGAACAAAGAATGAAGAGAGTCTTTGAACTTCAGTCAATTCGTTTTTCGTTTATAAACCAAAAACGGAAGTCACCCCTTTATTCGTTTTTTCAAAAAAAACGAAAAAAAGAGATTTCTGCTTGATTTTTAATTTTTTTAGTTCACAGGCAAAAAACGAATAAATGACGTCAAAATTCGTTTTCCACATGTGGGCGGCCTGACACGCCCCCTTCCGCCGATTGGTCAAGCAAATCTGAGCATGTGACGTCATCAATTCAGTTCAGTGACGTCGCTCAGGTCTGTTCAACAAAATAATAGTCCTCTACTATGGCTACAGATTCTTAAACTGTACAGGGCAGGTCCTATTGGGCTTTCTTCTGTGCAACTTTACACGTTTCACAGAAATCTTTACATCAGAAATATTAATTATTAGTCTGCCACCAGCTTGTTTTATTTAGCTGTGCGGAGTTATCTGTGTGGTGAAGCTGCGCTTGACAGCGCCGAGCGGGAGAGGCTCACTGACCAATGTTCAGTCAGCAGTCAGAACTTTTCTTTTAGACGCTCCGTTTTGCCACGGGATGGTGATTGCAAATACTGTAATGGCAATCGGCTGAGGGTGGGTACCGATGATGGTGAAATACATTTTTACTGAAACTGTAATCATAGCCGCGACCCGCGAGAATGAGACAGATGATTAACAGGATGATAGCGGAGGCAATTAAAGGCGCAAGATAACTTCTGTTAACAAAAACATAAATAAAAAAGTGTTTAATATAAGTGACTTTGTTTTATTGTTTTTGTTGTTTTTAATCAAATAATTGTGAACCACAAACTGAGCCTTCCAAATATATTTTATATTTTGTTATAATATGGGTATTTTATAATACAGCATAAATAAAAACAAACACACGTAATGTATGCCTATAGGCAAAACACCACAGTTTTTTGGTTTTGTTTGTGTGAACTTTTATCCCCAACCATATTTCTTCATGGGCTCCACGCCAGGGGTCACGCTCAGCACCCCTACTTCCCATGGTACTAACTGTAATTAACAGTATGCTGACCCAGTTTATATGTAAATCTTTGGTATATGTAATCTATATGTAATATCTAAAAACACTTTACAGTGTGATGGAAATAAACTTTTCTTAAAGCGTCTTGTATATCACCACAGATTTATTGACACCCTTCTATCTGTGTTGTATACTGTAATAGACAATTGTCCTGCAGAATGATGAGGTTTTTTGTAAGAAAAACATTGCGAGCAAATGTCAAATTGTTGTTTGAAATATAAATCAACAACGTAAGAGGCTTTAGGCTTTTCTGACCCTGCATTTAGATGTACATTACAAACTGTCTAATGCAGCTCAAAGGAGGCACTGTGAATTTGCATAGCAATTTCATTCTAAGAGGCTATTAAATGTGAAGTGACAACATGAAACACTACTTTCAATATATTAAAAAACACCAGTAGTTGGTGGCAAGTCAGCCTGATAATGATTGAATACCAATTTACTCATTTAGGCTAACAATAAGCAGATTACATAATTACACCATGAAAAAAAAAAAAAAAAAAAAAAAAAAAAAAAAAATATATATATATATATATATATATATATATATATATATATATATATATATATAAAGGCAGGATCACTTACTGGTGGAACCCAAACGGAAGTCCAGTCCTGGCTGTATAATCAAACAATAAAAACGAGAAACAATGCATGCCATCAAGAACATTTATTGATTCCACAGGAACTTGATCCAGTTTCCCCCATTTTTACTAATAACTACTTTGTGTTAATTCAGAGGACAGTAAGGCAAACTATTAAGCATGAACTCGAACAAGATCAATTAAGGTTTTCAAAGCAATTTGGAACTCTTCTTGGTGGAAATTGACAATTGGAAATTGTAATCTGCTTATTGTTAGCCTAAATGAGTAAATTGGTATTCAATCATTATCAGGCTATTGGTTGTTGATTTATATTTCAAACAACAATTTGACATTTGCTCGCAATGTTTTTCTTACAAAAAACCTCATCATTCTGCAGGACAATTATCTATTACAGTATACAACACAGATAGAAGGGTGCCAATAAATCTGTGGTGATATACAAGACGCTTTAAGAAAAGTTTATTTCCATCACACTGTAAAGTGTTTTTAGATATTACATATAGATTACATATACCAAAGATTTTACATATAAACTGGGTCAGCATACTGTTAATTACAGTTAGTACCATGGGAAGTAGGGGTGCTGAGCGTGACCCCTGGCGTGGAGCCCATGAAGAAATATGGTTGGGGATAAAAGTTCACACAAACAAAACCAAGAAACTGTGGTGTTTAGCCTAAAGGCATACATATTACGTGTGTTTGTTTTTATTTATGCTGTATTATAAAATACCCATATTATAAGGCCCAATAGGACCTGCCCTGTACAGTTTAAGAATCTGTAGCCATAGTAGAGGACTATTATTTTGTTGAACAGACCTGGGGTGCGTTTCCGAAAGCATCGTTAGCCAACTATGGTCGCAAGTTCCCTCGTTACCAATAGAGTTCAATGGACATTGCGATGAACCAGTTGGCCAAGGATGCTTTCGGGAAACGCACCCCTGAGCAACAACTGATGACCTCACATGCTCAGATTTGCTTGACCAATTGGCGGAAGGGGGCGTGTCAGGCCGCCCACATGTGGAAAACGAATTTTGACGTCATTTATTCGTTTTTTGCCTGTGAACTAAAAAACAATAAATCAAGCCGAAATCTTGTTTTTTCGTTTTTTTGAAAAAACGAAAAAACGAATAAAGGGGTGACTTCCGTTTTTGGTTTATAAACGAAAAACGAATTAACTGAAGTTCAAAGACTCTCTTCATTCTTTGTTCAAAAAGGAATAACGATAAAATAATCGCCAAAAACGAAAAACGGGCCGTTTTTAATTGGTTTTTCGTTTTTTGATTCTGACACCAAAAACGGTTATTTGGTTTTTCGTTTTGAAACAAAAAACAGAAAAACGGTATTTTCGTTTTATAATTACAAACGAATTACGGATTATCCAGAGATCCCCTTTCCCTTTTGCATCTGAACTCTTCATATAAACACTTTGACTATTTTCATAGAATTAGAACGATTGTTAAACTTTATAGTTATAGTTATGTGGCCCTTTAAATGTATGCCTATTACACTGAAAATGGCTCCAATCCTGTTCCTAGTTTCGTCAAATTGAACTAGGATTTACATGAATGACGTATAGAGAAATTTGATAAAAACAGTCACTGGATACTGGACAGTCACTTAATATTTACAAAAACATTTCTATCGCGAAACTAGTTATCAAATATTAAAGCTACTTTAATTATATCTTCCCAGCTAACAGGGAACGTTCCCAGAACTTTCACTAACGTTCTTTAAAAGTTGTGTAAATGTTAGTACAAAACGTGATTAAAATAATGTTTTCGGAACGTTCATACAACGTTATTAACGTTCTTGTAACGTTGAGAAAAAAACGTTCTTAGAACAAGGTTCTTGGAACGTCTTTATGACGTTATTTTTGATTGATGAACGTTCTCATAACGTTGATAGAAAACGTTCTTAGAACAAGGTTCTTGGAACGTCTTTATGACGTTATTTGTGATTGATGAACATTCTCATAACGTTGATAGAAAACGTTCTTAGAACAAGGTCCTTGGAACGTCTTTATGACGTTATTTGTGATTGATGAACGTTCTCATAACGTTGATATAAAACGTTCTTAGAACAAGGTTCTTGGAACGTCTTTATGACGTTATGTTGTGATGGATGAACGTTCTCATAACGTTGATAGAAAACGTTCTTAGACCAAGGTTCTTGGAACGTCTTCATGACGTTATTTGTGATTGATGAACGTTCTCATAACGTTGATAGAAAACGTTCTTAGAACAAGGTTCTTGGAACGTCTTTATGATGTTATGTTGTGATTGATGAACATTCTCATAACGTTGATAGAAAACGTTCTTAGAACAATGTTCTTGGAACGTCTTTATGACGTTATTTGTGATTGATGAAAGTTCTCATAACGTTGATAGAAAACGTTCTTAGAACAAGGTTCTTGGAACGTCTTTATGACGTTATGTTGTGATGGATGAACGTTCTCATAACATTGATAGAAAACGTTCTTAGAACAAGGTTCTTGGAACGTCTTTATGATATTATTTGTGATGGATGAACGTTCTCATAACATTGATAGAAAACGTTCTTAGAACAAGGTTCTTGGAACGTCTTTATGATATTATTTGTGATTGATGAAAGTTCTCATAACGTTGATAGAAAACGTTCTTAGAACAAGGTACTTGGAACGTCTTTATATTATTAATTTGTGATTGATGAAAGTTCTCATAACGTTGATAGAAAACGTTCTTAGAACAAGGTACTTGGAACGTCTTTATATTATTAATTTGTGATTGATGAAAGTTCTCATAACGTTGATAGAAAACGTTCTTAGAACAAGGTTCTTGGAACGTCTTTATGATGTTATGTTGTGATTAATGAAAGTTCTCATAACGTTGATAGAAAATGTTCTTAGAACAAGGTTCTTGGAACGTCTTTATGATGTTATGTTGTGATTGATGAACGTTCTCATAAAGTTGATAGAAAACATTCTTAGAACAAGGTTCTTGGAACGTCTTTATGACGTTATTTGTGCTGGATGAAAGTTCTCATAACGTTGATAGAAAATGTTCTTAGAACAAGGTTATTGGAACGTCTTTATGACGTTATGTTGTGATGGATGAAAGTTCTCATAACGTTGATAGAAAATGTTCTTAGAACAAGGTTTTTGGAACGTCTTTATGATATTATTTGTGATTGATGAAAGTTCTCATAACGTTGATTGAAACGTTCTTAGAACAAGGTTCTTGGAACGTCTTTATGACGTTATTTGTGATTGATGAAAGTTCTCATAACGTTGATTGAAAACGTTCTTAGAACAAGGTTCTTGGAACGTCTTTATGATGTTATGTTGTGATGGATGAACGTTCTCATAACATTGATAGAAAACGTTCTTAGAACAAGGTTCTTGGAACGTCTTTATGATATTATTTGTGATTGATGAAAGTTCTCATAACGTTGATAGAAAACGTTCTTAGAACAAGGTTCTTGGAACGTCTTTATGATATTATTTGTGATTGATGAAAGTTCTCATAACGTTGATAGAAAACGTTCTTAGAACAAGGTTCTTGGAACGTCTTTATGACATTATGTTGTGATTGATGAAAGTTCTCATAACGTTGATAGAAAATGTTCTTAGAACAAGGTTCTTGGAACGTCTTTATGACATTATGTTGTGATTAATGAAAGTTCTCATAACGTTGATAGAAAATGTTCTTAGAACAAGGTTCTTGGAACGTCTTTATGACATTATGTTGTGATTAATGAAAGTTCTCATAACGTTGATAGAAAATGTTCTTAGAACAAGGTTCTTGGAACGTCTTTATGACATTATGTTGTGATTAATGAAAGTTCTCATAACGTTGATAGAAAATGTTCTTAGAACAAGGTTCTTGGAACGTCTTTATGATATTATTTGTGATTGATGAAAGTTCTCATAACGTTGATAGAAAACGTTCTTAGAACAAGGTTCTTGGAACGTCTTTATGACATTATGTTGTGATTAATGAAAGTTCTCATAACGTTGATAGAAAATGTTCTTAGAACAAGGTTCTTGGAACGTCTTTATGATGTTATGTTGTGATTGATGAACGTTCTCATAAAGTTGATAGAAAACGTTCTTAGAACAAGGTTCTTGGAACGTCTTTATGACGTTATGTTGTGATGGATGAACGTTCTCATAACGTTGATAGAAAACGTTCTTAGAACAAGGTTCTTGGAACGTCTTTATGACGTTATGTTGTGATGGATGAACGTTCTCATAACGTTGATAGAAAATGTTCTTAGAACAAGGTTCTTGAAACGTCTTTATGACGTTATGTTGTGATGGATGAAAGTTCTCATAACGTTGATTTTCTGAATGTTATATTTAGGCTATCATAAAACGTTCTGGGAACATGTTGTTTGCTGAACATTCTCAATGTTAAGTACACTCGTTAACAAATGTGCGCTTCTTAACATTAGTTTACAATCACTAGATTTGTATAATGACTATATCCATATAATCATTTTAAACATCACAGTAGTTTATAACATCACCCCAATAAACCAGCACTATATAGCCTATTAATAAATTAATATTAACTAGTGCAAAATGCCTGTGCAAAATCAGTTTTTTTAGTAATTGTTGTTTTGGTGTGTTTGAGTGCTCCTTGTTACAATTACACAGCAAAAGTTCAGTGACATTTTTATTTGTGTATGGTAGAAAGCAAATACTGATCCTGAAATAATGACATAAAACATGTGGAAAATTGAACTACACAATGCAGGGAGCAGACTACACAGTGAAGTCTGAGAAAACGCTACGCTTGCGTAAAAACAGTTTGTGAAAAGGCTACTACAAATGATGCCCGTGAAAGAGAATTGTGAACGCATTGAATAGGATATGTTTAGTTGGTGAATAGCATAAGCTACTATTACACAGTAGTGATAACGTTAAGCACACCAGAATGAAATATAATATTCATAAGTAAACAGCATAGCTGACTTACAGATTCAGAACATCCACTAATGAGTAAGCGTGATGATTCAGGGAGCAGGCTACACAGTGAACTCAGAGAAAACGCTACGCTTGAGCAAACAGTGTGTGAATAGCTACTACAAATGATGGCAAAGTGCCCGTGCAAAATCAGTTTTTGTGTGTGTTTTTAATAATTGTTGTTTAGGTGTGTTTGAGTGCTGATTGTTACAATTACACAGCAAAGGTTCAGTGACATTTTTATTTATGCATGGAAGAAAGCACCAAGGAAAATTTAACTACACGATTCAGGCAGGCTACACAGTGAACTCTGAGAAAAGCTGTGAATAAAAAACAATATTCAGAAGTAAACAGTGTAGCTGACAGAGTGTTTATGCCAGAATGTTTATTTTTAAACAATTACCTTCTTTTACCCATATATTTAACAATATCTTTTACATTTCTAATCCAAACTATGTCAAACTTTACACTGCACTTACTTGTGCCCGTAGCAAAAAACCTGTCAAGTTTGAAAATGTTGTTAACAGACAGACAGACAGACCTTCCCATAATTTATAGATGTATAGATAGATATGCTATTCACATATGTGAAGCACTGTTAAATATATTGAAATACATTTTGAAAATATATTATTTCAAAATACATTGAACATAAATCTTTTAAATTGTTCCTCATGTTACATCTGTAAATGTCTAGCCTACATATTGTGTATACCGGTATTTCACAAAATATATTCATGCCTTATATCATGTTTAGTTTTCAATAAATGTTTTTGCAATTTTATTTCAACACCACGTTTACCATTTATAAAGCTATGTAATATAATAGGCTATTATATTTTACATTATATTATAGCCTATTATAACCTATTATATAAATTGTACATTGTTTTACACTCATGCTTCATATACTCATTCCGTTTACAGTTTGGTGATGGCCACTAGCCTATACACTTAAATGTTAACCTCACATTTCAGGATATTTTATCTGATTATCAAATAATTCCCTCCATCAATTCTTCTTTTATGTAAATGACGCGAGACTTCTACGTCTTTTAATTGGCGCGCGCACTCGAGTTGCATTTGAACCAGATTTGAACTGGAGTTGCTATAGAAACGGGCGGGAAGCTCAACTGACGAGAAGCTCAAGTGACGACAAGCAGCAGCTCCGTCTCTCACTGTTGTCTTCGCTAATTTCAGGTAAGTTTAGTCACCAAAATTACACAAATAGTACATACAAATGTTTCTGACACATTCTTTCATGTAAATGACACGCTTCCGTTGAATATTTACTTTATAGAAATGGTATAGTGCGTCTTCGGGAAAAGTCAGTTAGCATCTCAACTTTTAGGCTAACGTTAACTAACTTAAGTTAACGTTACTTTAGGTAAGGTTAGGTTGATTAGACTTTAGCTGTAAAGTTTAGGCTTTTAATCTTATGTGTTGATTAGAGGTTTTGTAAAGGTTTTGCTGGCAATTTTTCAATGTGAATGGAAGTAAACTATAAATTATCTTAAAAGTAATTAACTTAAAAATATTCACTGGACGGTTAATTCATAGTTTTCACGTGACGGAATGCCCACCTGGAGGGCAAATTGGGGTTTTATAATGCCATTTATGCCTAACATTAGTATTAACATGAATGTCACGCAACCGCTTAATTCGCAGGTAACGTAACGTTAACTTGACTGTTAACGTTACACACCGATTAATAACCTTAAGTTACTTAAAAAAATATATATTCCTGGACAAGCTGCTTTTTTTTCTTTTTCTTTTTTTTACAAGTGAATGAACGATTTATTTGTCCAAAGGACAAATAACTTACAAGACCAGGGTTAATGCCAAGCCCTGGTTTATAGATTTTTATAATTTTATTATAATAGCTTCAGAAGACATTTCTCAATGCTGCTATTGTCATACAATTGAAAGTATTATATTCCTACTTCCATAGTATGGCAAATTAGTACAAATTAGAAAAGTTTAGCAGGTAAAGAATTTTGATGCACATTATCTTACTTTTCCCCTCATTGATAGAAGTTTTCATTTTCAGGTGTAGCTAATCCTTTACAATGTGTTATTGAACCTTTCCATTGTATAACATTTGTAAACTACATTTTAATCTTGTGTGGTTTAATATTTATAGTACTCAAAGCACAGCCTAAATAACTTAAGGGTTAACATTTATGGAGTAGTCACACTGTTATTATTAAATGTTTATGAAATAATAAATCACCATTAGTAACATCAGTCAATCTGTTCACTTTCCAGATGGGGCATGAAGAGACTGGATCACAGCACGAAGAGACTGGACCACAGTGCTAGTTTGGCACCCCCACACTACTTATATTTAAGGGTTAGTTCACCCAAAAATGTATATTCTGTCAGTAATTTATACACCCTAATGTTGTTCCAACCCCTTAAAGGATTAGTTCACCCCAAAATGAAAATTTCCGAATAATTTACTCACCCCAATGCCATCCAAGATATCCATGTCTTTCTTTCCTCAGTGGGAGAGAAATTATGTTTTTTGAGGAAAACATTTCTGGATTTTTCTTCTAACAACAGACTTCATTGGTGACCATCGTTTTTAAGCAAAAAATCAATGCAGTTTCAAAAGTCTTTGAAGTGTTTAAACGGGCTGTACGCGATCACAGCTGAAGAAGAGGTTGTTATCTAGCGAAACGATAGGTCATTTTAAATTTTTTTAATAATTAATAGACTTTTTACCTTCAATAGTTCGGATTGAGCTGATCATCAAACGGACAGGGAACTACGTCATCACGTTGAAAGGTCGCGCCGGCAATACTATTTGAGCTACTATTCATATTCATCAGAATGTTATTCATTTACTATTCATATTCACTGAATACTATTACTATATATATAATAGCAAACAATACTATTTGAACTATCCTCCTACGTACGGTCGCATTGTAAACAGTGGGGCGGTACTTCTGCCGGTGCCGTTGTGACCTTTCAACGTGATGACGTAGTTCCCTGTCCATTTGTTGATCAGCTCAATCTGAACTATTGAAGGTAAAAAGTCTTTAAATTATATATTTTTAAAAAAATTACCTATCTTTTCGCTAAATAACAACCTCTTCTTTAGCTGTGATCGCGTACAGCCCGTTTAAACACTTCAAAGACTTTTGAAACTGCATTAATTTGGACTTAAAAACGATGGTAACCAATGAAGTACATTGTTAGAAGAAAAATCCAGAAATGTTTTCCTCAAAAAACATAATTTCTCACCCACTGAGGAAAGAAAAACATGGATATCTTGGATGGCATTGGGGTGAGTAAATTAGTAGGAAATTTTCATTTTAGGGTGAACTAATCCTTTAAAGGATAATTCCGGTATTTAGCACTTTGAGTCTATTTTCTGGTTTGTTTTGGATGAACTAGAGTGGTGGACGATGGGTCCTGTCTCGACTCTTGACTCGTTTAGAGTCGCCTTTGACCGCTTCAGAGTGGCTGGCTACAGGCATACACTAACATGTCCTTAAAACAACCCTTAACGTTCGTTTTCAAAACTGCAACTCACCGACTGGTTAGTGGTGTTCGTTGATGATTAAAAACAAATATATTAGCACAATGTATGATTTCAATCCGTGTTATTTGCTATAGTGGAACTATTTTTTCAGATACCTCACAACCGCTCGATATTTGAGTCTGAAGCGCAGTAATATCAACGAGCAATGAGTCCTCCAACAGAAATCAATGGGATTTTACAAAATGCCAAATAAAACACGACAGAAAATGTATTTCGCTACGCTACTTGTTTTGGAACATCAATGAACACCACTAACCACTCGGTGAGTTGCACAGTTTTGACAACGAACGTTAAGGGTTGTTTTAAGGACATGTTTGTGCATGCCGGTAGCCAGCGACTCTGAAGCCGTCAAAGGCGACTCTAAACGAGTCAAGAGTCGAGACAGGACCCATCGTCCACCGCTCTAGTTCATCCAAAACAAACCAGAAAAGAGTCTTAAAGTGCTAAATACCGGAATTATCCTTTAAGACTTCCGTTAATCTTCAGAACACAAATTAAGATATTTTTGATGAAATATGAGAGCTGGCTCACTCCTCCATAGTCTTCTAGGCAATTTCATTCTGCCTTTTCTGCCCAGAAAGTTAGTAAAGACATTGTTAAAATAGTCCAAGTGACTGGCTCAACCTCAAGTTCATCAAGTGATGACAATAATTTTTGTGTGCAAAAATGTATTAATTTTCTTATGTGTGGGCCTCTGAGTGAGTTCACAAAAGTTCCGCACTACATCGAGACCCATATGCGTCATCTTCTCGCTGCTCTAGTGAACTCTAGGGCCGGGACGATACAACTATCTCCCGATTCGATACTATCACGATACTTGGGTGCTGATACTGCTGGTATTACGATTTTTTTTAAGAATTGCAATTCGATATTGCGATTTTTTATTTTATTTTTTAACACTAGACCATCAGAAAATGTTAAATCATACACTTAAATACAGACTGTATAGGCTAAATGATGTATAAGATAAGTCATATTTACAAAAACAATTCATCACATCTTTCTGACTTATTTCAGAAGCATCATACAGTTAGTACTACATTCTCTTTAATAAATGATTCGATAACAAATACATTTTGTAACAGGCACTTGTCCCCATCTTGTGGCGAAACAATATGATCGATAAATGCGTTATTTTAAGGGGCCAATCACACCTAACGCATTTTTGGAAGTGAGAGGCGCCTTTTTTCAATTGATTTCCTATGGCAGTGCACGTTCTGCGCGCTGTTTATGCGCCCCAGGCGCCTCGCGTTTAACCGCCGGCTGCGCCTCATGTTTTTGGAGTTGAAAATAAAATCAACTCGAATCGAATGAATGGAGAGGCGGGTCTTCCGTTGTAGTGAACACCAGAGAATGTGATGATGGAGGATAAACTTGTGGTGCTCTCGCGGGTTACCAGGAGCTTAACAACTTCACGAATCGTAACTACCACAATGTTAACAGAAAATAAACGGAGTTTATAAAAGGCTGATTTGACGTTTACTTGACTGACAGGACAGCTGTTTCAGTGTTTGCCTAGCAACAAAAAAACGCAGTTCACTGCTCGTTCTGTGTGATTGAGGCAGTGCTGTGCTCCTCGCTTTTTCAAACCGGAAAAACGCGTTAGGTGTGATTGGGGCTTTACTCTATTTTGATCGTTATCATAAACATCAGTGTTTATATTTGAAATTTAAACTTTTATCCAAGTACTTCTATGATAATTTGAACTATTGTATCACAGAAATAATGATACTATGAGGTTGAAAAGATTGTTTGTGAAGCTGTTTCATGACGACTCTGGGTCAGCACTAGGGCTGCAACAAACGATTATTTTGATAATCGATTAATCTAACGATTATTAGAACGATTAATCGACTAATCGTCGATTATTTCGCCGACTAATCATTAAGTTTGGAACGATTATTCAGCTTTTTCAATTAGTTAAAACACTGAGTTATACATATTCTAACTAATATAAAAAAAGAAAATCACTTCAGCTTTTGAAATGGTTGTTTTAATGAACTTTGAGCAACTAAACAGGTCATTCTCTTTAAGTTTTCAGATTTCTGTCCAACTCAAATCACACACAAATGCTCTCTAAGCATTGGTTAAATATTCTGTTCTCTTTCAATAGAAAAACTAAACAAAAAAAAATAATAAGCTGCATTACAGAAAAACTTAAACTGCAAACAATTATTATTATTATAAGAATAAAAAATGACATGACAATTGAGCTGAGCTGACAGAGACACTCATTCACCTTTTAATTTACAGAATAAAAAAGTAACTGACATGATATTCTTCATAACATCTCCTTGTGTAAGTCTTCATGAATATAGAACAAAATACAGGCAAGTGATAAGACTGTAATACCTAATAGTGTTACAATAATAAAAACAGCTCTGACTCCTAAGCTCGATCAAGCTTTATTCTATGCAAAAATAAATCATCACATTACTGTAATTATATTATTATTGTTAATATTATTGCTAGTATTAGTAGTATTGCATTCTCTAAAAAGAGATTTACTGCTAGTTATTTAACTCCAGCTGGAGAACATTCAGCTCTCACCGGCTCGTCTCGTGCCGGGGTGTTTCCTCTTTAAGTGCTTTAACATGCATGTTGCGCTCCCGTGAAAAGCAAGTTTTGCCTTGCATGTATTACACACGACAGTATATTCTTGGTTTGAAGTTTTGTGAAACTTTCACACACCTTGCTAGTTCGGATCAGGTTCGGATTCGTTTGCACTCCGTCATAATTCGCGCTGTGTTTTCTTCTACCGCATTTGTAACGGCTGCATTACACTCTAGCGCTACAGCGCCGTAGCGGTCAAATCACGATATTGCAGGCCCTTACATTAGGTCACGTGGGATCAAACGACTACTCAACAACAAAGATATTTGTCGACAATTTTTTATTGTCGACGTTGTCGACAATGTCGACTAATCGTTTCAGCCCTAGTCAGCACAGCTTTAAATGTTGCGATATGATTTTGTCAAAGGTTTAATAGACAGACGAAATGGTAGCAGATCGTGTGGGCGTTTGAATCGAGATCACATTTTTTTAAAGATGAATCGTGCAGCTCTTTTGTCTTATCTCTCTCCCAGTATACGAGTAGTGTGAGGGCTTTTCAATGCATTCAATCTCAGGTCGCTTTTAGTAGAGGAGTGAGCCAGCTCTCAGATTTCATCAAAAATATCTTCATTTGTGTTCTGAAAATGAACAGCAGTCTTACGGGGTTAGAATAACATGAGGGAGAGTGATTACTGACAATTTTTTTTTTGGTGAACTAACTCTTAAACACCGTTTTCATTTCATTTAAATGTTTATATGAAAATATTTGTTGTTGTTTTTTAAGCTATAATGTAGCGTTTAAAATGTATGATAATCATGAAATTTTCTACTTTTTGATGTGCTGTAAAAGTGTGTGCTTATAATTCACATGGTTGTGTTAATAAAAAAATTAAGTTGGACGAATGGTGCAGAATTTTTTTATACCTTAAAATAACATTTTAACTTGAAAGAAAGTGGACATTTTAATGTTCTTTGAATGTTGTATTGTTAATAACATTTTGGGGGAAAGAACGTTGCAGGAACGTTATGCTTACCTTAAGATGATGTTCTAGCAATGTTATGCTAATGTTCCAGCAATGTTATGCCAATGTTCTTGCAATGTTATGCTAACCTTAAGATAATGTTGCATGAATGTTATGCTAACCTTAAGATAACATTCCATGAACGTTATACTAACCTTAAGAATGTTCCAGCAATGTTGTGCTAATGTTCTGGCAACGTTATGCTAACCTTAAGATAATGTTCCAGCAACGTTATGCTAATGTTCCAGCAACATTATGGCAATGTTATGCTAACCTTAAGATAACATTCCATGAACGTTATGCTAACCTTTATGAATGTTCCAGCAATGTTGTGCTAACGTTCCGGCAACGTTATGCTAACCTTAATATAACGTTCCAGCAACGTTATGCAAACCTTAAGATAATGTTCCATGAACATTATGCTAACCTTAAGATAACGTTCCAGCAACGTTATGCAAACCTTAATATAACGTTCCATAAACATTATGCTAACCTTAAGATAACATTCCATGAACGTTATGCTAACCTTAAAAATGTTCCAGCAATGTTGTTCTAACGTTCCAGCAACGTTATGCTAACCTTAAGATAATGTTCCAGCAACGTTATGCAAACCTTAAGATAACATTCCATAAACATTATGCTAACCTTAAGATAATATTCCATGAACGTTATGCTAACCTTAAGATAATGTTCCAGCAATGTTGTGCTAACGTTCTAGCAACGTTACGCTAACCTTAAGATAATGTTCCAGTAACGTTATGCAAACCTTAAGATAATGTTCCAGCAATGTTATGCTAACCTTAAGATAACGTTATGCAAACGTTAAGACAATGTTCCAGCAACGTTATGCTAACGTTCCAGCAACGTTATGCTAACCTTAAGATAACGTTCCAGCAACATTATGCTAACGTTACAGTAACGTTATGCTAACGTTACAGCAACGTTATGCTAACCTTAAGATAACGTTCCAGCAACATTATGCTAACGTTCCAGCAACGTTATGCTAACGTTCCAGCAACGTTATGCTAACCTTAAGATAACGTTCCAGCAACATTATGCTAACGTTCCAGCAATGTTTTTCTAACATTAAAATACCATTCCAGCAACGTTAAGCAAACTGGACATTTCAACATTTTTAGAACATTCCAAATCAACGTTCCCACAACGTTCTTAGAACATATTTTTGTTAGCTGGGTTACCTCGCACTCTTAACTGAAGCGTCGCACTGGAACTCGCGTTCGGCTTCTGTGAACAGTAAAGCCCCGCCTACTTTGATTTGATTGGCCATCGCAATCATTTTGACATTAACAAGTGCTGTTTTTGTCATTATAACAACATTAAAAAGTGTCTGGAGCTGCGTGACCTCATTTTTCTGCTATAATTGGGAACAGCCCCATTTTTACACAATGTCCTGCACTATTCTGGGATGCTGTTTTTAGTCTCGTCTTGCGGTATTATGTACAAAACTACAAGCTGTCAGCACTGACATCAGGTCAGCAGAACTCTAGATTTGACCTGATTTTAAACTGGTCTAGTTTCTGTTTTACTCATCCACACTAGGAAAATCAGAGTACACAACAGGCCAAATGTATAGCATAACCTTGAACAAAGCTTTTTTTTTTTTTGGATGAAACTTGTGTTGCTGAATGTTTGTTGCAGCTAAAACAGGATAAAACAACCTGACAATATTTTTTCGTGTGCCCTGAATTTTTGATCATGGTCATTGGTCACCCTAGACAGAAAACTTAATGGCTGTGTCTCGAACCGTAGTGATCTGACTCTCTGTCTAATGTGTACATTGGCAGCGGTCCACAAACAGCATCCTAATGGAAATGGAGACAGATTGTGTCTGATTTGAAACGCTCTTTATAGGCAGCAGCTTCAGTAACACTCACTCATGCAAGGAGCTCAGAATAAAAGGTTCTATTTAGAACCATAGGGTTCTTGACTCAATGTTAAAGAGTCTTGTAAAAATGTAAAAAGGTTTTACATAAGAAGAAATGTCTTACGTCCATGTTTAAGGGGTTACTTACATTTTTTCTAATGATAAAGTATGTTCCATAATATTCCAGCACATTGTGTCATGCTCCGTGTTATCCGAGCTCTTCTTTCTGTCGAGTCATTCCTGCAGTGACGAACCTTTTCAACTCTGTAACTTTACAAACTGAACATGTTTGTGTTGAAACTGAAAAGTATTTCAGGTGCAAAACTGACATCTGCTCACAGCAAAGAAAATAAGTTCAAATGTGATATTGTGATACAAGAAAACTAAATTATATCTAAAGTATGTATTTTGAGTGTGTGTGTGTGTGTGTGTGTGTGTGTGTGTGTGTGTGTGTGTGGGAAGCCGTTCAGGAAATAATCCATGTGTGTTCTGTAAATTTAAGTAAATTACTTTTTACATCTGCTATAGTTAAAAAATATATATTTTTAAAATACAAAATACTTTTCCAAGATGATAACTGGACGGCACTCACATGAAATGAGGTCATGTGGAAACATCATTGCATAATGACTACTATTTCAATTTGTCTTTGTTATTTAAATGGAACACATCAGTTAATTCATCTTGAATTGTCCAATTGCTTGCTTCCAGAGCACTGATGCTGAAAGCCGAACCGAATGAGGAATGACACACACTTCTATGGTGTTGAGTTCAGAAGAGCAGAGCTAAATTGGGCCTGTGTTTGGGGAAGGAGACGGGTTGGTTTAGCGCTGTCATTTTCTCAAAGTGAATCACTTGAGGAGACAGAAGTGAATGACCCAGAATTTGAGGACAGGAGGAGTTTGTCCTGAGATAAAAGGTTCAGAGCAAAGATAGACCTATATTCTGCTAACACAATCTCAGATGACTGCAGAATAACAACATCAGATGTGTCAGCTCATGTCATGACCCCTTTAACAAAAACTATAATAGTAGACTATATCAATGATACTAAAATAATGCTGCTTGTCAGCTGGTCAGAGACCATATTCATGTAAATTAGATGTTGTTTGTAATATGATTTAGGTCATTATTAAAAGAAAAGCTCATGCAGGAACTCATAAATCATCATATTTCCTGCAGAAAAGCTGTCAGTGTGAAAGCTCAATGCATGAGCATCTCTCTCTCTCTCTCTCTCTCTCTCTCTCTCTCTCTCTCTCTCTCTCTCTCTCTCTCTCTCTCTCTCTCTCTCTCTCTCTCTCTCTGTGTGTGTGAGAGATTGGTTTAGAGACTCGTCCATGCTGTGTTAGTTTCTGAGTGTGTGTATTTGTGGGAAGAGTTTTGCAAGTGTGAGTGTGTGTGTGCGTCACGCTGATAAAAAGGCACATGCACAAACCTCCGGGGTTTGAGGACCCATCGCCAACAGTAGCTACCACACGGAGCCCGTTGCCATGGAGACCCTTCCACCTGTGTGTGTGTGTGTGTGTGTGTGTGTGTGTGTGTGTGTGTGTGTGTGTGTGTGTGTATAATCTCAGTCAGCGCTTCAGTAGCGCCCACACAGCTAAGAGTGCGAGCGCACGTGCATATTCAAAAAGTTGAAATCTGTATCTCTCCCTTGTCTTGCAACACACAAAGCTTCACCGTTGCTCTACGAAATTCCGCGTGTGAAATCCAGTCATTGCGTAGAAATCTGCGTGTGAGATTTCACTCATGTTCAAGTTGGTTACGCGAGGCGCTGACTGACGTTATTCACAGTAACGCCATCTTTGATTTTTAGCGGGAGTTAAAGTGAGGCTGTGAGGGATAGACCTACATCTCTTCAGTGGGCTGTGCTGTTATTTAATGTGTTTTGGGGTTGTTCTGCTGATGAAACACTGCAAAATATCTTTCCAAGAAATTTCAGAAGACAAAAAACTCCCGGGAAAGTGAGCTGTGGAAAATTGTAAGTGATCTAGGTGTGTTTGGATTCTACACGGTCCAGATGTGGGCCGGATCTGGGCCGGCTGTCTGGGAAAGGTCTTATTGTACTTGTCCTGTGACGTCACACCCGTATATGAACGCCCACCTGGAGGGAAAACAGGATGTTCCTTAAACATTCCCATATGATTCCCATTTGGTTATTTTTAGGTTTGATTTTTATAACCATGAAAACTAATTAAAATCTTGCATATGTTTTTGTGTGATGACCAATACAGATTATTGGAATGCTGAAATGTGTAATGTTTCATTAACAAACTATATTTTGTTTGTTAATTACGTCTGAAATTAGTTTAATACAGCTTTTAAAAAAAATGTAGAAATTAGATCAGTCAGAATGCATTATAATGATCAGATACATCTAATTTTTATAGCTAAAACTATTAAGCCACGGCTGCTTGCTTTTGTGAGCTTCTCTTTATTGAATAAGTACTTATAATTAATTAATTAATTAATAAATATATATATATATATATATATATATATATATATATATATATATATATATATATATACGAGTAATTTAACACGTATAATAGAAGAGAACATGATGTTAACCAAGAAGTTTTTGTCCCAAAAGATTAAGAAATTAAAGTAATGTTATCCTAGTTAAATTTAATGTCTGTGAATAAATTAATATTATATTATGTTGAAGTATTTCGTGCTTTGGATATTGCGGTACAGTGATGCTATGCAATTTCTATGCAAATTTTACATATTAATGGACAAATTCAAATTCAATCCATGCGCTGGTTTGGTTTATGTGCTCAGATTATTTCTAATTCTATTAAACAATAGATCAAAACAAGACAGAGTTTATATTGATTATTGTCGTCCATCCATCCGTCTTCCATGTTGTATAGCCAACTATTTGATTTGAGAGCTGGATGATTGCTGAAGTACAGCAGGGTAAATGATATTGGGGTCAAGAGGTTACGGGAACGTTCTTGGACCAAAAATTGTTAGCTGGGAGTTACTGTATGGATCACAAGTGTATGTAAGTATTTTTGTTTTTATTCTTTTGAGAAGTGATCTAATTTTTTAGGCTTGAAACAGATGGAAAATGGACCGGCCTGTGCTGCAGTTCTGTGGATGTTTTGCTCTGTTTTTCCACACAAGTCACGGGATATGAATATGATAACAGAATATGATAACAAACACCAGTTTGCAATATAAAGCAGCATAACTTAAGCTAAAATAACTGGAAGCCTCGCACATTTGAGTTACAAATGACCGCGCACGTTAAGTTAAAAATAAGGTGGATAAATAAGTTCTGATTATGCAAGAAATCCCACAAAACTTACAAGTTCTCAACACACAACTCTATCATTCCTGTGCAGCTCACACAGGGCCAGACGTCTCATCGCTCATGTGAAATTAACTTGCACGAGTCATTCCTCCAAAACATCTGTGACGAGCGGTTAACCAATCACTCGCTTTGACAGAGCAATTTGATCAGGCAAATTTTGTGTGCGCTAAATGATGAAGCAAATAAGATGTTAGAAACGGAGAGCTGCACTAACACAGGAAGAAACAAACTCTGTAAACAACTCTGACAGATAGGGATCTTTTTGCAATTTGTCCCAAATTGTCTCTTATTTACCGCAGTATGCTCTGATAATAAGCAAGGATTTGAGTCTGGAAAAACTTTAAAGATTAAAGATGTAATTTAATGAGAAATCAATACTTCTTTGATCGTTTCAAATAGGAGAGATCTCAAAACTCTTTTACTCTTGGACTCCAAACTAAACTTTCACAAGGCTCTGATGCCGGATCAGTGCATTAGCACATATAATGTTGAGTAAAAATGCTGCTCATCTATAGCGGCTCAGTCTGTTCAGGAAAAGAGCTCATGTATTCCTGTCTCTGCTGTTGCACGAACTTCACTCCTCCAACAACACATGAATAATAGAGGCATGTGATTCTGCGTTTGTGCTGATATTTGTCACCATCCAGAATGACACATTAATCACCACATGAAATATGAACCCCAAAGTCTTAATAAACTCTTGTAAATAACTTTTGCACACTGTGTCTGCAGTCTGTAAGATCTAAAAATATCATGTTCTAAAAGATGGACGTTCGTAATAAGAAGGATTTGAGACCATTTAATTACTGTGAGGTGATGTATTTGAGAGTGAAGTAACATCACAGGCAGAATGATTGCTGTGTGTTGACGGTTATTAACTCGCTGGCACTGGTCATTTTTTGACAGATGTAGTTTTCCTTCTCCTTATAAAAGTGACAGGCGATAATGTCATTAGACCTGGAGAACGTGAACTGACAGGAGACGAGTGAACTCCTGGACGGATCCTTCACACACAGGAACAAATTAGATTAGAAGGAAGAAGAACACAGAGCATGATATTTGAGTCGCAAGAGAATGTTCTGTCTACATATAGTGGCACTAAAATGTTTTAGGACACTTATATATGAATGTTATACTATAACAGTAGTGTCCAAAATTGAGTCCGGAGGGGATTTTTGTTTTTAATGACCCTAAAAGTTTGATTAAACCATCAAAATATGAAATATTTAATATTTTTAAATATTGAAATAAGAACAAAATACTAAACTTGGTTTGGTATTTATCCGACAAAATTATTTGGCAAAAAAAACTACAGCTACAGGTTTAATTTTTCTATTAAAAAAATGCATACATGGACTACAACATATCGTTTTTGCATGTGTTCATAATTTCTTTGTATGACGCCGAAAATGATGTCGGTACAATTTGGAATGTTTTAACTGCGTTATTATCACAAATAAAACAATCGACTCCATATACATATATATATATATAAATATATATATATATATATATATATAAATATATATATATATATATATATATATATATATATATATAAATATATATATATATATATATATAAATATAAATATATATATATATATAAATATATATATATATATATATATATATAAATATATATATATATATATATATATATATATATATATATATATATACAGTGAGGAAAATAAGTTTTTTAACACCCAGCTATTTTGCAAGTTCTCAAACTTGGAAATCATGGAGGGGTCTGAAATTGTCATCTTAGGTGCATGTCCACTGTGAGAGACATAATCTAAAAAAAAAAAATCCAGAAATCACAATATATGATTTTTTAACTATTTATTTGTATGATACAGCTGCAAATAAGTATTTGAACACCTGTCTATCAGCTAGAATTCTGACCCTCAAAGACCTGTTAGTCTGCCTTTAAAATGTCCACCTCCACTCCATTTTTTATCCTAAATTAGATGCACCTGTTTGAGGTCGTTAGCTGCATAAAGACACCTGTCCACCCCATACAATCAGTAAGAATCCAACTGCTAACATGGCCAAGACCAAAGAGCTGTCCAAAGACACTAGAGACAAAATTGTACACCTCCACAAGGCTGGAAAGGGCTGGAATTGCCAAGCAGCTTGGTGAAAAAAGGTCCACTGTTGGAGCAATCATTAGAAAATGGAAGAAGCTAAACATGACTGTCAATCTCCCTCGGACTGGGGCTCCATGCAAGATCTCACCTCGTGGGGTCTCAATGATCCTAAGAAAGGTGAGAAATCAGCCCAGAACTACACGGGAGGAGCTGGTCAATGACCTGAAAAGAGCTGGGACCACCGTTTCCAAGGTTACTGTTGGTAATACACTAAGACGTCATGGTTTGAAATCATGCATGGCACGGAAGGTTCCCCTGCTTAAACCAGCACATGTCAAGGCCCGTCTTAAGTTTGCCAATGACCATTTGGATGATCCAGAGGAGTCATGGGAGAAAGTCATGTGGTCAGATGAGACCAAAATAGAACTTTTTGTAAGTTTTTTATAACTTTTTATAACTTTTTTATAATTCCACTAAACGTGTTTGGAGGAAGAAGAATGATGAGTACCATCCCAAGAACACCATCCCTACTGTGAAGCATGGGGGTGGTAGCATCATGCTTTGGGGGTGTTTTTCTGCACATGGGACAGGGCGACTGCACTGTATTAAGGAGAGGATGACCAGGGCCATGTATTGCGAGATTTTGGGGAACAACCTCCTTCCCTCAGTTAGAGCATTGAAGATGGGTCGAGGCTGGGTCTTCCAACATGACAATGACCCGAAGCACACAGCCAGGATAACCAAGGAGTGGCTCTGTAAGAAGCATATCAAGGTTCTGGCGTGGCCTAGCCAGTCTCCAGACCTAAACCCAATAGAGAATCTTTGGAGGGAGCTCAAACTCCGTGTTTCTCAGCGACAGCCCAGAAACCTGACTGATCTAGAGAAGATCTGTGTGGAGGAGTGGGCCAAAATCCCTCCTGCAGTGTGTGCAAACCTGGTGAAAAACTACAGGAAACGTTTGACCTCTGTAATTGCAAACAAAGGCTACTGTACCAAATATTAACATTCATTTTCTCAGGTGTTCAAATACTTATTTGCAGCTGTATCATACAAATAAATAGTTAAAAAATCATACATTGTGATTTCTGGATTTTTTTTTTTTTAGATTATGTCTCTCACAGTGGACATGCACCTACGATGACAATTTCAGACCCCTCCATGATTTCTAAGTGGGAGAACTTGCAAAATAGCAGGGTGTTCAAATACTTATTTTCCTCACTGTATATTAGGACACATAGGTCACTAACATATTTTTAAAAATAAAAAATAGGCCCATGAAAGTATTAATATAAATTAAGACTAATTAATTTATACAAATATATTTTACAGTATTATACATTTAGGCCTGGTTTCACAGACAGGGCTTAGATTAAGCCAGGATTAGGCATTAGTTCAATTAGGACATTTATAGCTTTTATAAATGTGCCTTAGAAACATCACTGGTGTGCATCTTGAGACAAAACAATAGCACTGACATATTGTAAGATATGTCAGTGCAAGTTGCTTTCAGTAATATTTAATATTAATATAAATATAAAAATATGAATAATGTAATATGTAATAAATACAATATGCTGGCTTGATGCACAAAACCCCCTATATATGAGCCTCATCTGGATCTTAAAATAGGAGGTTTGTGTGGGACCAAAACTCACCTTAAGTGTCTGACAGTTTAATTAATGAAGCAGAGTCCTGCTTCTCTGCCTCTGTACTACATACTTGCTATTCTGAATATTAATGCTATTCTACATATTTGTCCTCTTTTGTTCTGGTTCATTTTTTGAACTGTAAGGAGGAAACAGCAGACAGAACCAGATGGAACAGATAATGATATCTGATTGCTGGCACTTTCCTGAGGATTCTAGTCCAGGGTTTTTGTCAACCTCAAAGCATCAGAAAAACTGATGAAATATCGATTCACTTGGTTTCAGGATAATAGAGGAAACACAAGCGATGCACAGAGAGATAAAGGAGACTGAGAAACTTACAGCGCATGGCACCCTCATGTAACCAGACATTTGAGTCTCGGCCAAGTCTGGATCACCAGTTTATTCTGACCATGAACTTAAACCAAGAATATCTATTTGTTTAAAAGTAATAAGCAACAATTATTTTACCGGCAATTCTGTCAACAAATGTTCTATATTCTATGAAGTGCGCGACCGAACCCTTTAAGATTCTATACATGAAGCGCCTGATGGAACCCTTTAAGATTCTATACATGAAGCGCCTGATGGAACCCTTTAAGATTCTATACATGAAGCGCCTGATGGAACCCTTTAAGTTTCTATATATTAAAGCTACACTGTGTGATATTTTCCCCCATCTAGCGGTGAAATTGTATATGACTACCCAGTGAATATTAGTTTCTGTTCCTTTCAATTCCGAGGGCGTTTTAACTCCTACGGTGGCCGTATTATTCCAAGATTAACATGGCTTCCAGTTCGACTTCGTCCATGAGTGTGGCGTTATGCACAACCATGCTATGGTTAGACAAGCAACTATAAAACTTCAAATTTACACAAATAGGTTGAATTACCGAGAAGAAAGCAGGCAACTTCGGCGTCTGTTTTAAAATCTTTACTCCTCATGACCTCTTTCCATCTGGGAAAAGTTACTCCAATATTGACTTTGGTCTTGCTGATTTGCCTGTCGCGTTGACGTTTTAATTCTCTCTTTCGCTTCCTTGGCGACTCTGCTACATGTCCTCGAAAATAGGCGTGATCCTCCATCTTCAGCAATCTTTCAAATCTGCCGGCAGTCGGGAGTAATCTCCCCCTCGCATTCATCACGGTGTCACTGAGTGTAAAACGCGAAAGGCGAAGCTTGAATTTCCAGGTATGTCCCTCTTTGGCGAATGTATTTTCAAGATGGAGGCGCAACATGGCTGCCGCCATTCGAGCGACTCGCTCGTATGTATTATAAATGGCAGATTTTACGCTTACGAGAATACTTTATTAGTTGGTGGAAGTAATTACACATGAATGAGCACATATACTTTTGATAGAACAAAGTGTTTTTTGCTAAGAATTAACTTAAAAAGTTACACAGTGTAGTTTTAAGCGTGTGATGGAACCCTTTAAGGTTCTATATATGAGGCGCGTGGTGGATCCTTTTAAGGTTCTATACATGAAGTGTATGACGGATCCCTTTAAGATTCTAGAAATTAAGCGTATGATAGAACCCTTTATGGTTCTATATATGAAGTGCACAACGGAACCCTTTAAGGATCTATATATAAAATGCCTAATGGAACTCTTTAAGGTTCTATATATGAAGCGCCCGATGGAACCCTTTAAGGTTCTATATATGAAGCACCTGATGGAACCCTTTAAGGTTCTATATATGAAGCGCCCGATGGAACCCTTTAAGGTTCTATATATAAAATGCCTAATGGAACTCTTTAAGGTTCTATATATGAAGCGCCCGATGGAACCCTTTAAGGTTCTATATATAAAATGCCTAATGGAACTCTTTAAGATTCTATATATGAAGCGCCCGATGGAACCCTTTAAGGTTCTATATATAAAATGCCTAATGGAACTCTTTAAGGTTCTATATATGAAGTGCCCGATGGAACCCTTTAAGGATCTATATATAAAATGCCTAATGGAACTCTTTAAGGTTCTATATATGAAGCGCCCGATGGAACCCTTTAAGGTTCTATATATGAAGTGCCCGATGGAACCCTTTCTGGGTCTATATATGAAGCGCCTGATTGAAACCTTTATGGTTTTATACATGAAGCACGTGACGGAACCCTTTTAGGTTCTATATATGAAGCGCCCAACAGAACCTTTTAAATTTCCATATGAAACCTTTTCTTCTAAGAGTGTAGATGCATTAATAAAATCTTTTCCATGTAGATTAGATTAGAACAGCTTTGTTCTCAATTAATCCCAGATCCAACAGCCACAATAAAGCAACTAAAGCATTTAACTAATGCAGTGGGGGGACAGGTGTGTATAAACCGTAAAGCTCATCTTTCACAGGCATGCTCAGAACGTCTTCGCTCAAGTTGACAAATGCAGAACTTCTCACATTTGTTTTCCTGTGGGTGGAGCGGCTCACTTCAGACGTGATGAATGAGCAAGTCACATAACAGATGACAGAGTTCTTCTCGCCAAAACCCAGCTGATGTTTCTAATCGAGCGGAAATGCAGATTATTAAGGCGGTCTGTAACAGTCTGACTCCAGCAGCACAGCAACTGAAGTTCAACACAAAGGTCAAGGGCTGAGAACTAGAGCGAAGAGTTTCTTGTGATTCCATAGCATTTTTTGAAGTTTTGGACAACTGTCATACACATCAATCTGAACCACAGAAATGCTAAAAAAGAGTTTAGAAATCTCTGCATATCAAAATATCAATGTTACTTTTGTCTTAACCCTAAAAAGATTTTATATGCACATCTCTAAGGCCTTCCCTTGCAAAACAGAAGTTTATAACTAAAATTAGAAAGTGTACATTCAGTTTACATTTTATGTACTTAGAAATATACTTTATGTACTTAAAATTACACTTAAGTATACTTGACTTATACTGATGGAAAGGGCTAAGTATATAAGTATAAATATATAATTATATTTGACCTATACTTGTACTCAGTCTTTTGATTAAGTAGCCTATAAAATATATTTTTTTTCACACAGTTTTACATACTGTCTTATAAACATTGTTTGAAAATATAGATTTTTCAAAATAATAAAATATTAAACTATAAGTATGATGTTAAGTTCACTAACAAGTATACTTGCAGTATAAAACAACTGAACCAGTAGTTTACTGAGAGTATACTTCAAAGTGTACTTTTATAAACAAAACAATATGCGATAATAATTTAACAAGTAAACTATCAGTATTCCTATATGTTCACTTGTTCAGTACAAAGTTAGAGTACAAATGAAAAACTTAGTAGTAAACTAGTTGTGTACTCAAAGTTTACTATTACACTTAAAGTATATTTAAAAGTATACTTTTATACACTACATAATTGGCCAATTTAGTCCCAAGTCGTATTGAAACAGTACACTTACAAGTATATTTCTAGTACATTGATATTAGTATACTTACTACAAAAAGTATACTTAAAAATCTACTTTACTAGAACTTCAAGCATACTTATTTTTTTGTCTAAATGATCAAAACATGTTGCACACAATCTACTTCTGTCCTCTGATTGAGTTAGACTTTTTTTTACAAGTAAAATGCCTTTTAGTGAAAAAGAGAAGATTTTTCTGACTATTATTTCATAAGTGAAGCTTTACGGGATTAAAGGGTTAGTTCACTCAAAAATGGAGATTCTCTCATCATTTACTCACCCTCACGTTGTTCTGTATGTCTTTCTTTCCTCTTTGAAACACAAAAGCAGATGTTTAGAAGTTAAGTTTTTTGCTGAACATATCTTGATGTTTAGTCTACATTGTTCATGTTGTTTTAACAAAACAAGACCAGTGTTTCACATTTGTTAGTTTACATCTTTATCAAAATGTGAATGTTTTTCATCTTCAGTTCACACGTCTAATGACCCCAGCTAAAGTGATATTAGAAACCGATAATATTTGAACCCGAAGACTAATAATCAGCCTTCCACATCAATTATTCAAATGCATAACCTCCACTCTAATGCACCAATGTAAACCTCATGATTATGCATAATTGCTAATGCATATGCATTCGTGTAATTGGATGCATCACGTAGCTCTACTGTATACCGTTGTTGTTTTCACTTTTGTTCTGTTATTCTCTTAAAATCGAATAATTTTTCAACCTGCGGCTCTGTGCATGCTGTGTAATACATTCATAGTGCTGTTGACACCGTTATAGATCATAAAGAATTTTTTAATGCTAAGAGAAACACATTCAATAGAGTGTGAACTCGTATTTTAAGGGAATGTGCTATAGGCTTATTGACCCGTCAGGCACGGAGAAATCTCTAATTTTTCTAGCCAGACTTAAAGGAGATGAATGTTTGATTTATGTGCTGCAAGTCTGACCATGCGCTGCATTTTGAAGTAAATATTTCCTGCACAGTAATTTATTTTCTGAATAGAGTCTCAGAGTAGAGTTCGCTGCTAGAATATCATTGTTTATAATGATAAGACTTTACAATAAGGTCCCATAGCTAATGCATTAACAAATGAGACCTTATTTATTTACTGGTCATCTTATGTTAGTCAGGTCAAATGTGCTTTACAGACTTCATTTAATTGAATTATGAATTAAATAGCACCATTTCTAATGTAGAACTTAACTCTATGAGGATGGCGCTCAGTAATTGAAATCTCCATGAGCCAAGAAATTCTCCAGTAAAATGCCATGGGAAAAAAACCAATCTGTAATTTTTACATCTTATATTTTAATGGCTTTTCAATTAGTTGCATGATATGAATATGAAAATACATAATAATGATGATTTGAATCTAATTTGAGAGTTTGACTTCATATGTGAGGGTGCAATTTTTTATTCTAAATGTGTTGAATTGAATGTTTAGTGAATTTATTGGCCTCTGGAGTCGCTCTCAATAGTAAAATGATGTTTATTTAGTGTGAAAATGTGTTGAACTCAACAGTATTTTTTTTTTGAAGAAAAAAAATCATTGTTTATTAGTTTGTTAAAACTGCTATATTTATGGTAAGGGGTGTAATGGTACATGTCTTTATACCAAACTGACACAGTAGGGATGTCATGGTTTGGTGCATTCAGTCAGACGATGAATACGGTCAGTCACAGGCGATCCACACTCCAGTCCAGAAGGGGGCGCACAGTAATGCAACACTGTTTGCTAACCGCCACAACAGGAGAAAGAGCAGAAGAAGATCTACGCACCAACCCTAAACAGCCTTTATGCTGAATTTCGATTAATTTTTGTGACTCACTCCACAAACTTCACGGATAGGAAGCGTCATCCTGTCTGTTTTCTTTATTTTAAAGAAGCACAATGATTAGTTTTTATTGTGAATGTACACAAATAAAAAATAGACCATTTACAGTTTCGAACAATGTCTTACTCTTATCTGTACGACTATAAACGATGGACTATTGAATTTTTTTCCCACTGTAATAATGAAACGAAATCAGTGTGAAATACACAACCCGAATTTTGCCTAAGGATAATCTTTTCTCTTTCTTGAGAGTCACATGAGATTGAAATGAAAGATTCGGCCCCTTTTTCCTCCTTTCAATTTTCACTTCTTTGTCAGATTGTCCCCTGTGAAAGGCAAATGTCACTTCGGTTGGGCAGCTAGACTCCAGCCGTGTCCTCTGGGAGTGTGACTGTGGGTAGAAGGTGACCTTTCAGGGCTCATCAAGGAACAGATGTCTCCACCTTACCATGAACCGGCACCATTTTCAGAAACATGCTGCAAAAAAGGGCTTCAATTGAAGGAGACTTACAGCAGCGGCGGGGCGAAACCTCCACGTCTGCGGGAGAAATGTCAGCGGCATAAAATCAACTCGTCACACTCAAAACGCCATTGATTAGGCTGAAGTTTCCTCCTTGATTCGGTTTAGTATTCCTCTTTTCATAAAGACAAAAACTGTTATTCATTATTGACGGAAAACCCCTTTGGAGTCGCTCTTCAAAGAAGCCTCGTATGAAAAGCTGCCCTGAAGCAGCGTATGGAGGAAAGTCTTAAATAAACAATCATTTTTAATCGGCTCAGGAAAACCTTTGTGTAATTCTTTCATTTGTGAGCAATCAATACAAAGACGAAGCGGTGTGCCAAGAACAGCACAGAGAAACCCAACGCACGTCACATGAAACAATTTGCAATGCAACAGATTTTTATCACAGCTTTCATGCTGGTTTCTACAACTAAACTTATTCTAATGAAGTCCTTAAGTCCTTAATGAATCATTAGTGTAGAAGCTTTACAATAACATTTTAAGCTAATCATTTATTTTTTATATATAAAGATAAGATATATTAATGCACCATTTTGGACTCGGACCAGTTGTTATTGTTAACTATTTTGTTAATTGAAAAACTTGAAGAAATCTAGAATTTAAAAAAACGTAGTCATGGTAATTAATGGCATGTCATTTTCTGTCTGCTTCACTGCCATTGGCTGGATCCAGTGTCATTTTTTATATTCAATGCGATTAATCTGCTGAAAGATGGAATATTACAGCACAACTCTTGTAATCATCATTATTGGCAGATGCATTTCTTTCTGTAATGCCATTCGACATTTAGTAATGGCTCTGTCTTAATCATCCAAATACTGGAGGAAATCTCTTTAGGTTGCTCTTTCAGTTTAAAGAGGCTGTATTATGATCTTTTACAAAGTCTTGATTTAAGAAAAGATTTTCATGCTTGAATTTTTTTTTTTACCATATTTGACTCTGGCTACCATCTAACACTGGAATATGGCATAAAACATTTGTGAATAAAGCAGCGTTTTCATCCCATGTGTCTAAGAGAACAAACTCGACACTTCCTGGGAAACTGGCACAAAATATCAGTAAATAAAACTGTACGTTTCTGCAGTCAGACTCTTTTTCCCTCCATCATAAATGAGTGTGTCTCAGAGCGTCAGGCGAAACACAATAAACGCTGTCATGTTCTCTAGCGTTCGGATGCTGGTGTTCGGGAACACACTATTGTGAGAAGCTTCTGGAGGGAATTAAACCAAATCATTCTGATCACACACTTTGACTTTCAGAAACACCAAACCAACGTTTGAGATGCTGCGATGCCATTGGTCCACTGGTTACTCCAGTTATTCAATCACAGCTGACGCTGAGGGAAAGTCATGTGAGGTTTTGAGGGATTTATTTGGTAAATGTTTTTCAATCATAGTTTGTATGCATGTCTTATCGGATACAAATTGTCTACCTCAATTGAGCCATATGTTTAGAATATATGCCATCTTGGTGTTTTCATTCAGCGTTATTTTTCTGCTATATCCCAAAAAATAGGGTGGATGGAAACTTAACTAGTGTTGCAGCTCCTCTCTTCCCAGTCTGTCAGTAACGCTCTGTTCAGTTCCTGTCTCTATGAAGCCCCTCCTTCTGAAAAGCACACTGTGCTCTGATTGGTCGGCTGGAGCAGTGTGTTGTGATTGGTCCAGCGCTTCGAGTGTGTTTGGGAAATGTCCCGCCCCTTACCATAACCACCAGTTTAACACACTAATAACTAACTCAACCAGGCCCCGCCAGTTCAGAAACACTGACACTGATATAGAGAAGAACTCGCGCTGGAGGGACATTTTCACACTCAAACAGCAACATTACACACTAAAGAGAGATGGGAAAAAAGCAGAATAAAACCTCTTTAAAAGAAGAATGTCAAGGTGCATTTTGCTCTCCATTTAACCTTACTTTGGTACAGAGAAACATCTGAGATATTCTCGAGAAAGGGTTTTCTTTTTATGGATTATGTCAATAATGTCAAAAGTCTGTCAAGAAAGCCATCCATATATCAGAGGCTACAGGCTTTGAAGAGCACGAGAGCCACTAATGTGTTATTATTCAGTGTATGAAAGCTTTCCATTAGAAATCACACACCAAACCTGTGTTTAAAAGGCACATTATATTTCTTTCTCAAACGGCCACACGGAAAAGCCATTAACTAGTAAAACAAGAGCGCTGAACAGCTGAAATCACACCCCCGTGATATAATGAAATTTACGCTGTGTAATAACACATAGCGCTGGTCTTTCTGAGGCAGAAACAGGAACAGAGCCTGTCTGTGAAAAATAAATACAAGAAATGAAATATTAATTGTGTTTTAGGATCAGAGTAACTGTGTGTCAGAACAAATAACGGTTGCAGACTGTCATTGACATGCATGATTAATATGTGCTGGAAAACACAACTGTAAAAGCCCATTATAAACACACGCCTCACGAACAGTCATTTCTGCTGGATCGCTTTCTTAGGAAACCTCTTGAGGATCTCACATCTGAGAGGCTTTTTCTTTTCTTCCTCTGAAAGAACATTGTGATTCTGGGAGAATCGTACAAAAACATGTCTGGAACGTTGCAAACAAGAAAATAAAGCCATTGTGAGATTATTTTAATGACAGTTAAACACATTTTCCAGCCAAAGTCTCATTATCGTAATGCGTCAGATGTGTTCCTTTTGAGTCATTTTCATTATTCTCATTAGTGTAGAACCATATTAATGTGTGTCAATAATGAGAATCATAATTCTCTCTATCTTAATGATTAAGATAAAATATTGTTATGAAGTCAAATACTGATTTTAAAAACAAATCTTAAAAAAAATTACTGAGGCAACACCCCCTCAGTATAATACCAATTTAAATAACATTTAATTTTTTAAATATAGCAAATTATTAGATTTTTTGAGAATTTGGCTGCTAATGTAAATTCATATTGTTAAATGTCTTCTAACTGTAAAACTATATTATTATGTGACAATAATGAGAATAGTAATTGGATGATTATAGCATAAAAATTATGTTATATTGTAAAATACTTAAAACATCTTCAAAAAATGTAAGGCAAAAACCACAAAATAATTTCCAATTTAAATAACAAATAAAAAAAAAAAAGTCAAATATATCCTTACTGCAAAACCATTTTAGTTTGTCAATAATGAGAATCTAATGAGAATCTTCCAATAATGCAACATATAATATATGTTATAATAAATGTTATAAATTATTATAACAATGTATTATGTGTTATAATAAATAGCATATAACATATGTTATATTGTTACGTCTTGGTTGAAGCAGAGGAGGAAGCAGGATCCACGTGCAGTAGTCTTTTATTAAATAAACTTAAATCTTCACATGCACAAACTCAGGACTAAGACTCAGGAACAGAACAACCACCATGGTGCAACAATATACAAGAACTGACAAAGACTGAACTAAACACAGGGCTTAAATACACAGACAGACAAGCTAAACAAGATAACAAGGGGGCGTGGCTAAACAGAAACACCTGGGAAGACTAATCAACATAACGGGAGACAGCTAAACATGAAAAGACAGGGGAACACATGACAGACAATAACAAAACACAAAACCCACACCGTGACATATATAGATCACTCTATCAGTCACTCATCACACACAATTATTTAAATGTTGCAAATTATTATTATTTTTTTCATTGTTGCTTTACCTTAATGAGAATTAGGATGGGAATATAAATTAAAAACAGTGTCACAATATACTCCTAAAAACAGACTTTGGGCCCTATTTTAACGATCTGAAATGCAAGTAACTTTGTGGGCGGATCTAAAATGGGTTGGTCTGAAGTAGCTTCATTACTCATAGGTGTGGTTTGGGCGTAACGTGAAATAAACCAATCAGAGCGTTATCTCACATTCCCTTTAAGAGCAGGCGCGCTTGTTCCATGGAAGATTGCTATTATAACGGCTGATTTGCCAGACGCACGCCAGCAGCGGTTCACAGCCGAGGAGACCGACGTTCTCGTCAGGGCCGTAAAACACAGAGAAGTGACATTGGGGATGGAGAAACACACCCAAATTAGCTTCGGTTAAACAGGCGTATAATAATTTGGGTAAATGTGTAAGCTAGATTTATGCCTATTTTTTCACATCTTCATGGACACAACAATGATTTCCCTCGTGTGGAATATTTTTCCTTGTAATAATGTATGGTTTGCAAAAATGGGAACTTCAGCATCTGTGTAGATGAGAGAAGCAAAGTGTGTGTGCGTTGTGCACACGCTACATTATGGCCAAGCATGCGCCCTTAAAATAGCATCTGAATAACGCGCCGCTGACTTTAGACTAGGTTTCTCCTGGTCTGTGGCGGAATTGTTTTCTGAAACTGCAAAATAGCACCAGGGAACGTTTGCGCCGGAACACGCCTCCTCTTTTCGCTGAACCGCCCCCGGGAGTGCAAGTTCACTCCTTAGTTTACCGACGTGCGTCTGTGGAGGGAAAAGTCCGCTGTGCGTGGGGTGCAAAATAGGAATGACACATGCGTCGGTGTACAAAGTAAATTGCGCTGGGTGCAAGATAGGGCCCTTTATTTTGCATAAGCGTTGCATGATTTAACATGAGCGTTCACAGAGACTCAAACGCATGATGTTCGTGTCAGTCAAATGATCACTGAAGCTCACCCAGCTCGTCCTCCATCACCATCATCCCTCCGTCGCCTGAAGAGCCACTTCTGTCAGGTGGGACCACTGCGATCCTCCGGGACTCGACCCGCAGCAGGAGCCAGGATGAATCCATCGCTGGATCGTTTGACTGCCGGTGAAACGGGAAGAGGACAAGGACACAGGAGAAGACAGATAGAGCGATCACTCTCTGGGGAACTTACACACTCAACACCGTCACGGATGACAGACCACAGCAGCCGATGGCGAGATGAAGACACTGCTGCAGGAAAGACTCCATCAACTTAAACATCTGACACCAAAATAAGAAACTCTTTAACAGTTCATTAGATTTGACCTTTAGCTGTAGAAAGTGAACATGCAACCTGCAAAATCTCATTTCAGCATCAGCTCAAGTCCTGTGAAGGTCATGTTCACAACGGCAGGTGCGTTTCAGGTCACTTTGCTTTATGTTTTTAATTAATTTATGAAGCCACTGTAAACTTTATTCACAACCTTTCAGAATTAAGCAAACGCACCACAGGTCATGTGACAGCAACCAGCCAATCAGCTTCAACCTTTCTGTAACAACAAGCCAATTCAGAGGAACAGCTGATCATCGAGTATCTGTACATGGACACAGAGAGCAGTGCGATTCGTCAAATAAATCGAGCTACAGTAAACATCTCTCGCTTCGCAGATGTTTGGCCTGATAAAGACCCCAATAATCTCAACTGAGTCTCAAACTGTGCTCAGGTTTGCCAAGAGACTCAAGTCTGCATTCGCAATATGAACATCTCAGCTGATGTTCACATTCATTGCTCTAAACTCTTGACAACCATTGACTCATTTGTTTCTACTGAGGACTTTTAGCATGCAAAACAACGTTTATACTTGAATGACATGAACTTCTGAGCTGTAAAAGAGCAACTTCTGAGCAGTAACATCTCCTGTATCGCAGGCTTCCCTGTGTACTCTGTCTCTGAACGCATGACCCTGTGTGCAGTGACGGTTTCTGCATCGACGTGCTCACGTTCTGCTCCGCTGGTCAAAAGCAATTAAAAAACGTGTCTTTAACTGACCGGATGAGACATGCATGAGCGGATCTAAACGCAGCAGAACGAAGCGGTGACCAGAAGACAGGCAGAAGTTTGAGGGATTTCACTTCACAATCATGAATGTGTTCCTCCGGTTTTAGTTTATCTATGAATGTTTGCATGTTTTTCAACTCGAATGCTTTTATGAAATTGTGTTGATATGAGAGTGTGAGGCTTTACAATGAATTCAAACATTGTTTGAGGTTTTTTTACATTAAAAATGCAAAACTCATGCTGTGAAACATAACAATGAAGCTAATCAAACCAAACACACACACACAGATTGAGAAATATAAGTGTTTTTAAACACACAAACTTGTTTTATAATAGCCAATCACCTCAGTTTTGCTCATAACGTAAATTTGCCTTAGTAAATGGATTTTTACTTATTATTCTCCTTCTCCCATCTAAAGGCAGCGATATATATAAAATGAGATTTCCTACATATTGCCTCTCATTATTGTGCGTCTGAACGTGAAATGGCCTCGGTTGTGAATATTAACGTGATGTTTCTATTAGTCAGAGCTACAGACTTGTAGGGATTTGTTCATTTGGTCTGAAGGGAGTGAAAAACATCTGCTGACCACGCAGAAGCAGAGCCACAGGGGTCAGCTCGTTATCATCAGCGCATCTCATTATCATCTTAATTAGAGAGGATTTCAGTCCAATGTGTGACTCGACGGACGATCACACAGGATCAGGACAAGCTTTTAAGTTGATACTTCAAAAGAATGGAAAACTGCTCATGAAATGACAATATTTACTTAATTTACTTAATTAAATGTTTCTGGTCTTACTGTGGATGATTCATTAGTGCATGTTATGCCCAAATAATACATAAAAAAAAAATATAATAATAATAATAAATATATTATATATATATATATCTATATATCTATATCTATATCTATATATCTATATATATCTATATCTATATCTATATATATATATATATATATATATATATATATATATATATATTTATTTATTTATTATTTAAACTTACACCCAGTGCATGTTATTCCCAATAAATAAACAAACAAATAATGATACAGACACCAATCTGGTGTAAAATGCCCACTTTTCATGATCACTATAAATTAAATAAACATTTCTGTTCTAATTGTGAACGATTCATCAGTGCATTATTCCCCAAAAACTAAAGTTATATAAATAAATAAATAAACAAACAAATTAATTAATATTAATAAATTAATATATAATAATTATTAATAAATAAAAAATAAATATAATCTAAACTTACATCCAGCATGTTATTCTCAATGGATAAATAAATACATAAATACATTCTGGTATAACAAGCACACTTTTCATGATCCCCATGGATAAAAGCAAGCCCATCCATCCATCCATCCATCCATCTTCTACCGCTTATCCGGGGCCGGGTCGCGGGGGCAGCAGTCTAAGCAGGGATGCCCAGACTTCCCTCTCCCTAGACACTTCCTCCAGCTCTTCCGGGGGGACACCGAGGCGTTCCCAGGCCAGCCGGGAGACATAGTCTCTCCAGCGTGTCCTAGGTCTTCCCCGGGGTCTCCTCCCGGTGGGACATGCCCGGAACACCTTCCCGGGAAGGCGTCCAGGAGGCATCCGGAAAAGATGCCCGAGCCACCTCAACTGACCCCTCTCGATGTGGAGGAGCAGCGGCTCTACTCTGAGCTCCTCCCGAGTGACCGAGCTTCTCACCCTATCTCTAAGGGATCGCCCAGCCACCCTGCGGAGAAAGCTCATTTCGGCCGCTTGTATCCGGGATCTTGTCCTTTCGGTCATGACCCACAGCTCATGACCATAGGTGAGAGTAGGAACGTAGATTGACTGGTAAATCGAGAGCTTCGCCTTGCGGCTCAGCTCCTTCTTCACCACGACAGACCGGTACAGGGACCGCATTACTGCAGAAGCTGCACCGATCCGCCTGTCAATCTCCCGTTCCATCCTTCCCTCACTCGTGAACAAGACCCCAAGATACTTGAACTCCTCCACTTGAGGCAGGAGCTCTCCACCAACCTGAAGCGGGCAAACCACCCTTTTCCGACTGAGAACCATGGCCTCGGATTTGGAGGTGCTGATTTTCATCCCAGCCGCTTCACACTCGGCTGCAAACCGTCCCAGTGCATGCTGGAGGTCCTGGTTTGATGAGGCCAACACGACAACATCATCCGCAAAGAGCAGAGATGAAATCGTGTGGTCCCCAAACCTGACCCCCTCCGGCCCTTGGCTGCGCCTAGAAATTCTGTCCATAAAAATTATGAACAGAACCGGCGACAAAGGGCAGCCCTGCCGGAGTCCAACACGCACCGGGAACAAGTCTGACTTACTGCTGGCAATACGAACCAAGCTCCTGCTCCGGTCGTACAGGGACCGGATAGCCCTTAGCAAAGGGCCCCGGACCCCATACTGCCGGAGCACCCTCCACAGGCCGCCGCGAGGGACACAGTCGAATGCCTTCTCCAAATCCACAAAGCACATGTGGATTGGTTGGGCAAACTCCCATGAGCCCTCCAGCACCCTGTAGAGGGTATAGAGCTGGTCCAGTGTTCCACGACCGGGACGAAAACCACACTGTTCCTCCTGAATCCGAGGTTCTACTATCGGCCGGATTCTCCTCTCCAGTACCCTGGCATAGACTTTCCCAGGGAGGCTGAGAAGTGTGATCCCCCTATAGTTGGAGCACACCCTCCGATCCCCCTTCTTGAAAAGAGGGACCACCACCCCGGTCTGCCAGTCCAAAGGTACTGTCCCTGACCGCCACGCGATGTTGCAGAGGCGTGTCAGCCAAGACAGCCCCACAACATCCAGAGACTTGAGGTACTCAGGGCGGATCTCATCCACCCCCGGTGCCTTGCCACCGAGGAGTTTCTTGACTACCTCGGTGACTTCAGCTTGGGTGATGGACGAGTCCGCCTCCGAGCCCTCAGCCTCTGCTTCCTCAATGGAAGACGTGACGGCGGGATTGAGGAGATCCTCGAAGTATTCCTTCCACCGTCCGGTGATATCCCCAGTCGAGGTCAACAGCTGCCCACCTCCACTGTAAACAGCGTTGGTAGGGCACTGCTTCCCCCTCCTGAGGCGCCGGACGGTTTGCCAGAATCTCTTCGAGGCCGACCGATAGTCCTTCTCCATGGCCTCACCGAACTCCTCCCAGGCCCGAGTTTTTGCCTCCACAACCACCCGGGCTGCAGTCCGCTTGGCCCGTCGGTACCCATCAGCTGCCTCAGGAGTCCCACAAGCCAGCCAGGCCCGATAGGACTCCTTCTTCAGCTTGACGGCATCCCTTACTTCCGGTGTCCACCACCGGGTTCGGGGATTGCCGCCTCGAGGCACCGGAGACCTTACGGCCACAGCTCCGAGTGGCCGCGTTGACAATGGAGGTGGAGAACATGGTCCACTCGGACTCAATATCTCCAGACTCCCTCGGGATCTGGTCGAAGCTCTGCCGGAGGTGGGAGTTGAAGATCTCTCTGACAGGAGATTCGGCCAAACGTTCCCAACAGACCCTCACAGTACGTTTGGGTCTGCCGAGTCTGTCCAGCTTCCTCCCCCGCCATCGGATCCAACTCACCACCAGGTGGTGATCAGTTGACAGCTCCGCCCCTCTCTTCACCCGAGTGTCCAAGACATACGGCCGGAGGTCGGATGAAACGACCACAAAGTCGATCATCGACCTCCGGCCTAGGGTGTCCTGGTGCCATGTGCACTGATGGACACCCTTATGCTTGAACATGGTGTTCGTTATGGACAAGTTGTAACTAGCACAGAAGTCCAATAACAGAACACCACTCGGGTTCAGATCAGGGGGGCCGTTCCTCCCAATCACGCCCCTCCAGGTGTCACTGTCGCTGCCCACGTGGGCGTTGAAGTCCCCCAGTAGAACGACGGAGTCCCCAGTCGGAGCACTTTCCAGCACCCCTCCCAGAGACTCCAAGAAGGCCGGGTCCTCTGCACTGCCGTTCGGTCCGTAAGCACAAAGGACAGTGAGAGACCTATCCCCGACCCGAAGGCGTAGGGAAGCGACCCTCTCGTTCACCGGGGTGAACTCCAACACATGGCGGCTGAGCTGGGGGGCTATAAGCAAACCCACACCAGCCCGCCGCCTCTCACCATGGGCAACTCCAGAGTGGTGAAGAGTCCATCCTCTCTCGAGGAGTGTGGTTCCAGAGCCCAAGCCGTGCGTAGAGGTGATCCCAACTATCTCTAGTCGGAATCTCTGAACCTCACGCACAACCTCAGGCTCCTTCCCCGCCAGAGAGGTGACATTCCATGTCCCTAGAGCTAGATTCCGCGTCCAGGGATCGGGTTGTCTAGGCCCCCGCCTTCGACTGCCGCCCGATCCACTTAGCACCGGCCCCTTACGGTCCCTCCTGCAGGTGGTGGGTCCACGGGAGGGTGGCCCCATGTCGCTCCTTCGGGCTGAGCCCAGCCGGACCCCATGGGGGGAGGCCTGACCACCAGGCGCTCGCATACGAGCCCCAACCCCGGGCCTGCCTCCAGGGTGGGGCCCCGGCTGCGCCATACCGGGCGACGTCACGGTCCTCGTTTTTTTTGGCATCATAAGGGTTTTTGAACCGCTCTTAGTCTGACCCGTCGGCTAGGACCTGTTTGCCTTGGGAGACCCTACCAGGGGCATATAGCCCCAGACAACATAGCTCCTAGGTTCATTCGGGTACTCAAACCCCTCCACCACGGTAAGGTGGCAGTTCAAGGAGGGGAAAAAAAAAACAAGCAAGCCCATCCTATTTATTTGTTCTATCTATCTGAATATCCCGTTTCACTCAGAAACACATTATGGAAGTGTACCTGGTCTCCTGCTGACTCTGTGTCTGTTTCTCTGTCTTATGTCATGTTGATTCTCCTCCAGATCCACAGGGATTGTGTTTTGGATCCTCTGCAGAAACATTGCGTGTTTGAATCCCTCCTGAATGCCTTTAAATAAAGCAGGGGATCTGCCATGCTCTAATGTACAGCCAGCTCTCACTTTAATAGGAGAACTGCTTTATGCAAACCTAAAAGTAAGACAACAACAGAGCCTGAAGGAAATTTTCATCTCAAAACTTGATTTAATTTCTAAGGCTGCCTGGGAAAGCTTTTAACACAGAAGACACAAATGAAAACTCCCTTTCACATTCTCGCTGGCTTAATTTAATGACTAACAACATTCAGCGATGAACAAATGCCATTTCCACCACATCTCAAATTACACTGGTTTAACATATTTGGAAAAACGTCTGACTCCTCTGTCTTTCTAAGGCTAATTTGATAGCTAGCATTTCATGATAAATGGATAAATACACACAATTCAATTACATTTTAACATCTTGACTGGAAATTATCACACACACACACACACTTAAAATAGTAAAGTAAAACGGAGTGATATTTACCTTGATTTTTTGGGGGTTTTCTTCAAACATCATGTCTCATATTTCATCTCTAGCTCTTCACTGACACCTTGGTAAACAAACACACATCGGTAAAACTGATGTTTTTGGTGACAATGATGCATGCCTGTGTCAAATTGATATCGGCTACATCACATTTCACACAATAAGTATTGATATGGTCAACTTTCCAGACTTTTAAATGTAAATAAAAAGTTTTTATACAAATCAATCTCTGCGACTGAAAATAAGAGTGCAAGTGATTCATTATCTTTATCTTTATCAATATCTAATAGTCTTAGGTCACATCTAAGTTTGCCAGATGTCTTTCACAGCATTGAGGACGGCATCTTGGGTCAGAGCCTGTGTGAAGGCATGCGGAGAAGAGGAACGCAGTCAATCTGCCCCCTCCTCCATCACTCCATCACTCCATCACTCCACTGTCATTAATACCCTCTGTGACACTGATGAATTATTCAACACACCTGTTTATTATGCATCAAATGCCAGAGCCAACTAATCAGGCCATGCAAGTTATCCTAATCAAAGGGTAATTGACAGGACACGAACAGCGTGACAAATGCGGAAGGTGAGAGAGAGAGAGGGATGGAGGGGCAGAGTTTTGCTCCAGGTTAAATGCAAAATTCAGCAGCGGTCAATAGCAATCTGAGAGAAAGCTCACGGGAGCCGAGCGGCGGTGAAGAGATCCACAATGTTGTTTGTGTGAGTGACGGCTTTCATACTAATGTTCTGATCGACTCCAGCTTCATGAGTGCAAGAGAACGTCTCTGTATCACATGCGTGAGCTTGAATGAACGCAGGAGTAGGAATGAACATGTTTTAGGAGACGAAATGGCAACATCAACTAAACACACCACAATATTTCCACATTTCAAAACAGAACAAATGAATTTACTAACTACAGTGGAAAACCTCTTTACAATAAATAAATACAATTATGTGAATATTTGTTTTAAATGAAATAGTAATTAATTCTAAATTATTTAAATAAAACCCCCTTACAATAAATAAATAAATAAAATGATGGTGAAAATACCCCATAATTAAATGAAATTATTTACATAAATGTATCTAAATAAAGATAATAGGGGTGGGAAATCCCCCTTACAAAAATAAATAAACAATTTAAATAAAAAAAAATGTAAATTAAACAATTAATGAAATAAATAAAGTATTTATAAATAAATACATAAAAAATACAGTGGAAACACCCGTAATTATAAATAAATGCATATTTAAATACCAATTTTAATTAAGTAATGAACTGATTAAAATTATTTACATACACATATTCAAATAAACAGATAAAGTGTTTCTAAATACATAAATAAAAATGACAGTGGAAGACCCCTTACAATAAGTAAATACAGTTATTTGAAAAAAAAAAAAATACAATTAAATAATTAATTAAATACAATTCTATAATTAAATAAAAAATACAGTGGAAACCCCCCTTTCAATAAATAAATATTATTTGAATACAAATTAATTAATTAATTAAACAAATTATTTATAAATAAATAAAAATTATATATTTATAAATATTAAAAATTATACAGCGGAAAATGGTCCCTTACATATAAATAATACAATTATTTAAATAAATATTTAATTAAATAATGAATGAAATACAATTATTTACATCAAATATTAAAAAAATCTAATTATTTGCATAAAATAAATAATCTTTGAATTTGGTTTGTAGGATTTGTAGGAATAGCCGTGGATTACGTCTGACTTCATTACACTGTTACCAAAGTCAGCTAATGCAAAATGAAAATATGATTCCCACTTTGTAGATTTCAAATTTTGTACGGTTTCTATCACTTACACAGCTGCAGCAAACTCCAATTTCTCCAGTCATTTCAGGAGAAAAAATTATCCTATAGTGATTAGAAGCCACTAGTCACCCGAACAAGATTTATGTAAATGTGAACCCCAACTGTAGATTACTGGAGACAAAACTGAAAAGAAATGAATAAAATATTCCGCAGCCAGAATCTAAAGGTTCATGTCTTTCTTTTTAACTTGTAGCCTTTACCAAATTGGGTTTCAGAATGCATCAAGGACCAAATTTGACAAATGAAGATATCAGTTGTGGATAAACGCACAAGTTTGTCTGCTTGTTTTGGCCTTTATCGACTAATGAAACATTCAAGCACAATTTAAGGGAATGAGGTCAGGATCTCTGAACTAGTCGTGATCTTTCCCTCACAGAATCCAGATTTACTTCCGTCTACAAGAGCCATTTCTGCATTCCGATAAGTTCCTCGACTCAATCAGCCGAGAGTAAATTGCTTTTCCCCCTCTCATACGGTTTATGTCGCAAACATTTAGAGAAGCGAACAAAATGTTTTTATTGGATATGGCAGCAAACAGTCAGAGGTGTAAAGCTAGTGTGCATACCTAATGCGCCCTTACCAGAAGGAAATAGACTGTGATTATGATCTCCTCTGTTCTTACAGGTGGAAGGAAGTGATCTCATGTCCATCAGAGCTGATGCAAATCACTCTCTCATGAGCGCGCTGGGGAAATCAGCCTGCCACGTGTGAGTGTAACGGAGGCCAGCTAGGAAGAGCTGTGCAGGTAAACCTCACTCCATTGGCCTCAAGAGAGGAGAACTAGCAACTGACGTTAAAGGCTGCGGTCTTTAGAGTCCTTGTTAGCGCTCCCGCTTCCCATGACGGAGCCTCCAGTTCAAATCCTGGCTTGGAGCAGTGCGAGTAGAACCGGAGGGGTTTAGCATCCATCCAGTCTGTAGCATCCTTGTTAGCATGTCCGCCTCCTTTGCCGGTAACGCTGGTTTGAATGCTGCACAGATTGGTGCAAGTAGAGGCGGAGGGGTTAAATTGATGCCGTGACCCGAATGAAGTGAGTGCAACAGAGGCCAGTTGTGCGAGTAAATCTCACTCCCCTGGCGTCAATAGAGATGCACTAGTGACTGACGTTAAAGGCTGCGGTCTTTAGCGTCCTTGTTAGCGTGTTCACCTCCCATACCAGTGACACTGGTTTGAATCCAGCTTAGATTGGTGCAAATAGAACTGGAGGGGTTAAATTGGTGCCGTGACCCGGATGGGGTGAGTGTAATGGAGCCCAGCTAGTAAGATCAGTGCGGGAGGTAAACCTCACTCCCTTAATCTCAAGAGGCGTGCTAGCGAATTACACTATAGAGCCTTCAGTCTTTAGCGTCCTTGTTAGCGCTCCTTCCTCCCATGACGGAGACGCCGGTTCGAGTCCCGCTCGGAGAAGAACCGGAGGGATTACACAAGTACTGAATTAACATGATTCTAGCAAACTAGCCCAATATTTCTGGTGAAGGAATAAAGGAAGTGTTGGTCATTTGACAAGTTGACAACAATGTGGAACGCTGTTATTTTATTAAATGTATAATATTAAAAAAAGTTCTTAAACATTCTTAAGAATAAAATTCTTCATAACTGCCATTTTCTTCTTATTTTCTAACTTAAGAAGTTAAGAATATTTTGTATTCCCAAAAACATTTAAGAACATTCTTAAGTTTTTTCTTTAGAATAATTTTAAGTAAAAAGATAAGAATTCAAATCCATAAAATCAGAATATTCTTAAAAATAACTGTAAATAACTTCTTTAAGTGGTTTAACTTGACCAACGTGTCTTAAAATCCTCAAAAGGCTTTTAATTAATTTACTGGGTTGTTTCAAATATTAAGCATTACAACATAACACTAGCTACTTTAATAATATTACTACTTCTAGGGATGTGCACTAGTACTATGAAGAGGCATTTTATTTTAAATTTTCATAATTACAACAACAACTTTTAGCAAAAAATAACTATATAAAATGGCACATAAAAAAATGCTATGTAGAACGAATAGTGTGTGCGCTTATGATTATTAAGGTAATCTGTAGGCAGCACAAAAACACTGCTGAGGCTTTTCATTGAGGGTACCTTTACACAACAACGATGTAGTTCTTTACATTTTTCACGACGGACAGAGATAGTCAAAACCTGTTGGTCCCTGTTCATACGGATTTGTGAAAATGACTGAAAATGCTGTATTATGCTGTCAGGCCAGTAGATGGCGATGTTACTTAAAGAAACGCAATGCATTATGTCACCGTTTTCACAAATCCGTATTTCAGTAGTTTACAGTGAGACGATAACAGGTGATCATTTTCTAAACGCATTTTCAAAAATTTGTTTTTCATGCCTCTAAAACGCTGTTGTCCTGTAAATTATCAGCCAAAACACATAAAAAGTTTTTAGTTGAAAATTGCGTTGTGGAAATGGCCCCTGATTTGAGAGGACAGTACAATAAGATGTTCTTAATTAAATATTTTTGTTTTTTATATATTTTTTTATTGCACAACATTTTGTCTTAGAATTTATCTATGTGATCTATGTGATCTTATTCTTCTTCCTTAAGAAGATCTATGTGAATCCAGAGTTTCACAAGGGATAGAACCAACATTTTTGGTTCCCCAAAGAATCTTTCTATGAACAAATGTGAGGGACGTTTTTATTATCTAAGGAACCATTTTCCTCTATAAAAAACCCTTTTGTGCAATGGAAAGTTTCCATCGATGTTAAAGATGCCAATAAAGAACCTGTATTTTTAGTATGCGCTGCACAATATAAGTAGTATGTTAATTTTCCATCCTGAACATCTGAAACACATCCTCTGTTAATTGGGAGATAATTGTAGAAAATTGAGATAATCAAGCAGAACTTCTATTCTCTTCTATCTACTTAAAATACTTTTTTGCCGTTTTTTCCAATTGTAACTATATAAAGCTGCATAATGTAGCACACCAAGAAAGCTAATTTTATGTCATTTACTAAATCTAAACTGTCAGGCACACTGAATCCAGCAAAAAATTAATTTATATTCATATGCAGAAATAATAAATCAATTCACCTGCTTGATTTGCACATTTGACTGTTTAATAATGTTCTTTCTTTCAGTTCTGCATAAATCCACGCGAGTCATTTTTCACAGGAGAGCTCGTCGTGAGGCTGTTCTGCTAATGTTTTTACTCCCAAACAGTGAACATCATCTCTGCAGGTGTTCTGCTGTGGACAGATTACGCAACACACACACGGAAGAGCTTCAGATATCTCACATATGCGCTGAAGAGAGGCTTTACCGGCTTCACGTTTTCAGCAGAATTTTACTGCGACTGACTCAGCCGTTCTGCACTAATGTCCACAGAGAGGAGCCTGACTCTCTGAGCGATTCCTCTGCCACACGCTGACCTCCATTAAATAGTGTCATTACATATCAAATTATTCATTTAGCATGATTAACTCAATAGCCAGGAAACCTTACAGGAGCATCCCAGAGGAAAACGATCAGCTGCTAACAGATGTAGACCAGATTAAACCTCAATTGGCCAAATATGTCACATAAAACCACATAACGAATGGCGATGTTTAAAATACAATATTATCATTCCACTTGCTTTGCGGTGTATCTACACGTGCAAATAGTATGTAGTATGCTATGCTAAATGTTTCAAATCTAAATGTGTACCAATGTCTAATTTTGCTTTAATCAAATGATGAGTTAAGAAAAATAAAAATTAATATTGTTCATCCCCATTGCCCAATTTCCTATTTCTACCTGTCAACCATGGCGACTGCTGGTAGACTGCCATTTCTGTTCATGTCATGTTCATGTACCTTTATTGAGAGCCGCGGGAATGTCAGCGGTAATTAAACAGCATGAGATGTCTGACCAGCTGTTGCCCTCACATGTTGCCAAGTGGGTGGTTTCACATTGCATTTTAATTGTTTGGTGTTCGCTGCCCCAAACTCCAGTCCATTCTGGAATCAAAAAGAATATTATAACGCTTTTTAATGAAGAGGGAAAACTGTTTACCAGCTGGTGCAACAAGTGTGACATTCAGGGACCTGCTGGATGGAAAGAAATGAAGTGATTACGCCATTGTGTTTTTCCAGCAATTATTTATTAAAATGCCACAGCAAACACTAGAAATGGTGCAATCAGATGCACATGTTGTAGCTGCAAACCCCGGTGGCTTCATAAGGTAAATCAGGATTTTAATTCGTTTGTAGGTGGCTGGTGTGAGATCAGGTCCAGGATTTGTAGCCATGGATCATGCCGGCGCGCAGCATACGGTGTGAGGAACCGTCTCTCAGCGTGAGAGCGTGTCAGGTGACTGTGACTGCATCTATAATGCATGACTGCTGCCATAACGACAGCGAGGGAGGAGCTCTGTGCCTCAGTGGGACGAGGGCTTTAATCAGAATCTCATGAATTATGCATGAGTTCCTCCTCTTCTCATGTGGTTAATGACTCTTAATGCAGTCGCGAGCGGCACGACGTGACGCAACAAAAGCAAGTAGAACCATAATCAGTGATGCTGTCTAGTAGGGTTGCTAACGATCAATCATCGATTGATTAATAGTTGATGATAGCTTAATCGATAATCGATTGAGCAAGGTCATCATTATAATGCGTAGGTGTGTGTGACTCATGCGCAAAACATGCAGCAAACACACGAGGAAAAATGAAGCGAGTGCTGTAGTTATGGATTCTAAATGTGTCTTCAAGCCATGGATTAGGTAGGCTTGCTGTTTATTTCTAAACATAATTAACCAAGGGTCTAAAAAACCCTCCAAACAAGTGATTTTACTGAAAATAAGAACTACTTGCTTGTGTAAACCCCACAACAAAAGTACATTTTTATACAATCTGAGCGATCAAACCAATCCAAGCGTGCTCCAGCTGTATAATATTGGTCTATACTCATTGTCCCTACAATACCCGAGATCCAGTTTCCATTGGTTGAACTTGATGTTGAAAAGCAAGCTGCGCCATGATCTCGATGCAATCGGATCCCGGAAGTCCCGTTGCTTTAGCGAAGCAGCATGTCAATGTCACTCCGTCATCTACACACTGACTTATGTAGCGCTTCGAGACCAGCCGCTCTAAATAAAGACGTGATCTACTCCGGTTTACTAATGTTTCAAACCAAAAGCTTCATGTTTATACTGTTTACACATTAGGTTGGCCCTTAAATGTACGGAATTTTTTTTTTCTGTTTTTCTGTAGCCTGACCCGCTAGATTTGTTCCATTTATGCTAAAAACACCCCAGAAAAAAATGGGGCAAAAATATTAATATTTAGAGGTAGCTCAAGCACATCAAAGTTCGCTGTTTTTGTAGGCAATTCTGCAAGTCAGCAAAATTCTTCATTCTAAAACGTTTAGCATTGAGCATTGTATTCAATACTATACACAGTTTGCAGAATGCATAAAATCACATAGCCTATTACTTGATCACAGTTCAATGTGAGTACTATATTAATTATTTAACCAAATATATCTTACACAACATACATTTGACTATTGTAAGATAACTGATGATACGCATCTTTTCACATTTAGTCCAGGCAAAGTAACTAATTTTGGAGCAAAAAATAGAACTAATTGTAAAATAATTTTTTGCAGCTTAGATCATTTCTATGAGGTGTCCAGAACAACATACTAAGTCCTAAGAAATCCTAGTTGAGGAAATATGTTCAATTCTCACCAATCCGAGATGTGTGCCAATAAGGCCAGGCAACAATACACCCCAATGGGGCTATTTTTTTCCTTTACTCCTATCAAAATGAAACTTTACACAATGAAAGTACCCATGAAGAGTCAATTTTTTTGTATTACAAGTTTCTTTGAAAATGAATTTGAATATGCAAATGAGCTGTACACTAATCGAATATAGGCTACTCAAAATACACCCGCATAGGCTTAATTTTTTCCTTTACTTCTACCACAATAAAACTTTACACAGTGAAAGTATACATGAAAAGTAACATTTTTGTTTTACAAGTTTCTTTGAAAAATCTATTTTAAATATGCAAATGAGCTCAACACTAGGCCTAACTGACTTATGGCCAAGAAACCATAAAGTCACAAGTAGAAAAAACAGGGGCCAAATAACTAACACATTCATGTCCATTCAGTAAGTTAACCTATGCATAAACACGATTAATTTGAAGTCACTTGCCACACTTACCACACTTACCTGGGTCACTTGCCACAAAAAGACTTATATTGACCTTAAGAATTGATTGCACAATCTTGCCTCCAGTTGCTTTCTAAATTCTTTTTTTTTTTGCAAACAAGCCTTACCTAATGACATCCCCCCACAGATAACATCAGAAGAAAGTCAGAATAGCCATCTTAGTCATTAGTAACGTGGTGAGATTAAATTTTGGGCTGGTAGATTTACAAATGATTGGTATTGTTGGTAAGATTACGAGATTACAGACAGAAGTCATTCTTACCAACTAAACGATTCACTCTCTCACAGAAGACAGATGAAAAACCAGATAGACACACTTTCCAGACATTACAGCTCTTTAAAATAATTTTTCCAGACACCAAAACTGCTTCTTCTGGGGCAGTCATGGCCTAGTGGTTAGGGAGTTGAACTGGTAACCCAAAGATTGCTGGTTCGATTCCAGAACCAGTGGGAAATGACTGAGGTGCCCTTGAGCAAGGCACCTAACCCCTAATCGCTCCCCGGGCGCCACACAAAGGCTGCCCGCTGCTCTGGGTGTGTGTATCCACGTTTGCAGTGTGTGTGTTAACTACTCACTACTCTGCTCCTAATGTGTGTGCATTAACTTGGATGGGTTAAATGCAGAGGTCAAATTCCAAGTATGGGTTACCATACTTGGCCGTCACGTGTCACTTTCACTTTCTCTTTTTGTAGTTAGCAAGTATTTCAGACCAGGCGGGCCACACATCAGACTTCCACCGTTTGTAAAGTAGCTTTGCAGTGTTATGAGAAGCTAGCAACAGCAATATCTAGGTTAGTAAAAAAAACTACAAAAAAAAAACTAAAATAAAATAAAATAAATAAAAAATAAACCTCCCCATGTTGTTGTTACCTGTTGTTACCGACCCTGAAGACTATACCAGTGGGGGTTATAGTATACCCCTGGCAGGTACTACCAAGCCAGGCAGTTTTCAGGTTAGAGGCCAGTCTAAAAGCAGCATTGCCATCACCCATTGGCAGTAGGATGATTGGATGAAGATCGGGTCGATGTATTTGTCATACATATGAATGGTGTTTCTGCCTATATGCAAATTAGGACATATTCAATAAGTGTGGCACTCATATGCATATTCAAATTCATTTCAAAAGAAACTTGTAATACAAGTAAAAGTAATAAAGTCAATAGTTCAGAGTTTCTTAACACCACGCATTTCTGTGAAAGTGGCTTCGTTAGCCCGTCGTTAACACAATTTATGCTTCTGCAAGAAATGCATAGAATATATTTTGTGCAAAATAGGTGTAAATTCAGAATTGCCAAGCAAGTATGTAATTTAAATAGTTTAGATAAAATTAGGCAAGTGGTAATTATCACAAATTGAGCATAATAACTGATTATACAAAATTTCAACGTCATCGAGCCACCTCTAAATATTGTTCAAATGAGCTCATATTTTGCCTGAATTATTTTTTCATGTATTGGAACAACTTGAGGGGGTCAGACAATTATAAATCAAAACTTGAAAAATAAGGGCCACCTTATTACACGTGCGTCGACGGCACTTTTTCATACTAATACTTGGTATGGTTTGGTCTCTAACTGAAACTAATATGCTTGCTGTATTCTGCTAGTTGAGACCTTTTCAACTAAAAATGGAAAACGTTTTATAGTTTTTGGCCGTTCATTTACATGACAGCAGTGTTTTGGGGCCCTGAAAATGCAAACTTTTCAAAATGTGTTTCAAAGTGCAAGTTTTTGAAAACGATACCGTTGTCATCTCTAATTTGTGAATACGGTGACATCATGCGTATTACGTGTTCAGTCTATAGGAGCCTAATGTTTCTTTACAAAGTGACATCACCATCTACTGGCCTGGCATGAATACTACAGTGTTTTCAGTCGTTTTTTCAGGATCGTTTTGACAACGTCTATATGTGGAAAAAAGCAAAAGAAAAACCGTTCCGTTTTTAGTATATCGTTGTCGTGGAAATGTACCCTAAAACTTACACTACAGTGTCATTTCTAACTAACATCACTCATCTAGTTATCTACATAAATTCCATTACACAAAACAAGAACTCTAAATTGGCACTATTTACTATCTTATTGTGATTATTAAAATAGTGTCAACCAAATAGCAATCCAATCAAATCCTGGAAAGCAACCTGCTGTGACCACAATCAGAGGTCCTGAAATTAATAGACATGTTAATTATCTAACACCTGTTCCTCAAAAACACCTGTTAGATCATTCATCTCGGAGCAAGACACGGCCTCAATCCCATAATCCTCTGCTTCATTCTCTCTGTGACGGCTATCAGACATTCGCAGCCACACTTAGACAAGCTGTGTCAGTGGCATTAAGCAGATTACTCTAATCTAAATTGAAATGACAACGAACAATAATGAAGCTCTCTGAACGTCTGAAAGGGGAGTTTGCATTTCAAATATATGACTAAAGAGATTCAACCCATCATGTGAGTGAAACGACTCAACTAAACTAACACAACATCAACCTGTAATTTAAACTTTGAAGCATTAAGAGATATATATATCGAGAGAGAGAGAGAGAGAGAGAGAGAGAGAGAGAGAGAGAGAGAGAGAGAGAGAGAGAGAGAGAGAGAGAGAGAGAGAGAGAGAGAGAGAGAGAGAGAGAGAGAGAGAGAGAGAGAGAGAGAGAGACTGACTGTGTGAAAGAAATTGGATTTCTAAGAAAAAAATCCTACATTAATCCTGTGGAAGCCTTGACCGTGAAATAGTTTTCACAGAATCTTTGATTGACAGAATATGTTTGGAATGACATACTATTTCTGAAAGAAGGTGGTATTAATTTTCAGCATGCATGGAATAACCAGATTACCTACTACTCTACATGTGAAAGATACACAATATTCACAAACCATTCAGAACTGAACTGAAAACACCATTCAATTCAATTCAATTCAATTCAATTCAATTCCTGAATTCCTGAGTTGTCAAACAACATGTCGAATCATAATTTAAATTTGAAATGTAGCAGAATTAAAACAGAGAGAAATTCATAGAACTGTTGTATTTTACTGTTGTAACAGTATTTCCAAATCATTAGATTTGCTATTAATAATCAAATTGTTTGATTACAATGTTTGACATGTATTAAAGTGTAATTTATTCCTGTGATCAAAGCTGAATTTTCAGCATCATTAATCCAGTCTTCAGTGTCACATGATCCTTCAGAAATCATTCTAATATGATGATTTGATGATCAAGAAACATTTATGATTATTATCAATGTTGAAAACAGCTTCAAATTTTTGTGGAAACTGTGATGCATTTAATTTTTCAGGATTCTTTGATGAAAAGAAAGTTCAAAAACAGCATTTATTTGAAATACAATCATTTGTAACATTATAAATGTCTTTACTGTGACTTTTGATCACTTTAATGCATCCTTGAATAATAAAAGTATTAACGGTAGTGTATATATTGCTTTAAAGTGCAATTCAGCAAATTCCTCTTCCTGTCATGCCAATTCATTTTCCAACTCAACATCCTGCGGAGCTAAATTCAATTAATATTCTATCTTCCTGACTGAAAGGGAGTCAATCCTGGTGGAAAGCTGTATCCCACAATGCATTCACTTCACCAGACCTTTAATGCACAATTTATCTTAAAATGCATCATAACTGTATTTGTTTGAGAGAGGATAACTGGATGCCACTTACTGAATTAAACATGCAACATAGTGCAGTTTGAAACATCTGTGCTGCATATTGCATGCTGTTTCACCTACTGTACTTAGCAGTTTAAGAAACGGCATCCATTAAGGACAGCGAAGCAGCACTTCAACGCTCCTTCCTGAACACACACATAACATCAAAACATCTGACCGCAAGATTCCATAAAATCCTGACTAATGCACATTAGATTTGCATTGAACCAAAAGGGTTAAAACCGATGTCCTGTCCCTGTTATTAAAACCAGTCTTCTGTAGTTTTCCCCCAAAAAACGTTGATCTGTTCTGACAGATGAAAATTTGATGGCTAAAATAAGAAGCTGGAGAAATGACAGATATATCAGGAGAAGAGAAAGTGAAATCAGAGGAGAGGAAAGATTGGGCACCCCAGCGATGAGATTAGATAGATTCGAGGAGCGAGAGGAGTCACATCCTATTCTTCTGTCAGGAATCATGTGACAGATTCTCGCTCTCTCACTCTGACAAATTGAATTTAACAGTTTTGACATTTTATCCCAAAAACTGAATTTCACAGCTCTGAAATGCCGTCCCATCCTGCCTTTGGCTCAACATCCATGATGATGTTGACTGAGCGATGGTGACAGATGGAAACAGGCAGGGATTGGGTCATGATGATGATAATAATAATAGACAGACAAGAAAAACTTGTTTTTTCCATAAACCTGTACATCAATATCATCATCTGCTGTTTTGCTTCAGGCAAAAGATTTGAGTGCAAAAGATTTGTCGGAATTCATTGTATTCATAAAAGAATAGGCAAAAAGTACCAGATGACCAACTTCTCCGGTGAGATTCTGCTGTGTGCATCTGATGGACACTTAACTTTCCCATGAGGCCACAGGAGAGGATTTGTGAATAGCAGTGAAGCGACATAACTGACGCTGGTCACATAATAGTATTCGATTTTGGATGCAGCCATAGCCTTGCACCCAATTTGGCATGCTCTTTGTCAAATTCCATGATCCAATCGCCTTGAGCCAAGAAATCAGAGAAAACAAATATTTAGTTTCTAGCCCTTACAGTCCAAAAGTTATTGCCATAAACATAAGGGCAAATTTGGACAGTTGGTGGCGCTAGAGGTTATGAGTCAGAGACTCCAAATTTGCTGTGTTTAATGGTCAGACTGTCCTCTATAAGAGTGCCAAATTTGATCATTTTCCCGCAAGCGGTTCTATGGGCGACAATAGACTCAAGAGCCGAAGAAGAAGAAGAAAAATACACACTTTTGTTGCTTCCCCCCTAAAACAATGACAAAAACACACAGCAAAATTACTAGATCTTTAACTGAAATTAAAATGAAACATATAAAAATAAAAACTAATTCAAGCTGTATATAATAAAATATATATAGTATCTCAGTGATACTAAAATAACACTGAATCCTCTTTTGCCTAACTTGATCTAAAGTTTCTGTGAAGACATTAAAATGCAAGCTTTAACATGTTATCCTGCATCCAACATTTATGTCACGCAAGCGCCGGATAATGTTTCGTCAGATTACAGGAGCTGATATAGCAGAGAGTTCATAAATTCTGCCATTCTGATGGATTTATTCTCTTTGGTGAATATTACAGTTTCTTGTCTCTTTTATCCGAAGTAACTTACAAAATGAAATTCCCAAGGATGTCCAATGAGTTTCAATGTACCTGGAGAAGGCCGTACGTTCCCATTCCCATTCATCTCAGTGACGGTTGCCATGATCTTCAGTGATACACACCACGTCTGAACTTCTGTTTATGTTCACTGATTAATGTAAACTAAATTAAATCTGTACATCATATATCCACTGGAGGCAAGTTATAAAGAACCCAAGTGCAGTTTATTACAAATAAAACAAAACATGAAACAAAAACATGGCGTGGCATGAAAACAAAAACAAAACAATACTTGACCAAGACACATGGCAAACAAGAGAGCTTAAATACACAGACTAATGACAAGACAAGGGACACCTGTGAACAATGAACAGACGATTAACCAATGACAAGACACATGGCAGGATCACATGGGAATCACATGACAAGACACAGAAACATGACAATGACATGAAACGTGACCAAGACAAGACCAAATCGTGACACATATAAAGCGATCAAATCTCTCCAGAAAGTTTGGACTAAGCCGCTCAATTCATATTGATTATTTTTACGATCTCTTTCTGAACTTTTTGAAGCGTCAAAGTGGTAGTTGCATAGCTGTCAATGGAGGGACAGAAATCTCTCAGATTTCATCAAAATGATCTTCATTTGTGCTCCGAAGATTAACTAAATTCTTACGAGTTTGGAACGACACGAGAGTGAGTAATTAATGACGGAATTTTCATTTTTGGGTGAACTAACCTTTTAATGCATTAACTAACATTATCAATGAGCAAGACATTTTTTTATTTTATTTTTACAGTATTTGTTTATTTTTGTTAATGTTAGTTAACTGTTCATTGTTAGTTCATGTTACCTCAGAACCTTAAAAAGTAACTTTTGATTTTAATAATGTATCAGTAAATGCTGAAATTAACTTTAGCTAAGATTAATAAAGGATTTAGAAGAATTTGTCATTGTTAGTTCATGTTAACAGATGCAAACTTATAGTAAAGTGTTGCCGAATTATGCTTAAACAACTTGTGTTTCAAAGTTCTGCTACAAGACTAACCCAACCTAAACCTGCAGATATTGTATAACTGCTCCAATTCCTGAACTATCAAGACGCTACGATTCCAGATGGCATGAATATTTGATTATTGTTCGTTTTTCAGAGGTTTTGGTGTGCAGATGTGAAGAATTAAAAGCGCAATATTAATGGAATCCGTCTGCATTGACTTTTGGAGGATTTTGTAGGTGTTGTTCCAGGAATAAGTCTTCATTTCGAGAGTGCGATCATTTGGCTCTAGCAGAGAAGAACACGGAACAAGTCGGAGACAAATATCTACCACGGCAAATTATCAGCCATCTCTGAGCCAATTACACGCAGAGATGAGCTTTAATAAAAGTGAGCCGACCTCCGTCTACCCATCATCCTCTGTGAATGTGCTTCTCATGATCACAGCGCTGACTGTGAGCCGTTTGATTTTGTTTAGCTCACCAGTGCTGCCGAGAGCCTCTCACGGAGCTGCCAAACAATCTCAAGTGTGTCCACTGTGGAAAAGTGACAGATGAACCGTCAATCCTCTGGCCGAGGGTCCTCTCACACTCATAATCAGAGTCTGATTGGGGAAAAATGCTCACTTGATTCCCAGGGTGCACTGCTTCAGTCTGGACTCGAGGACACACTGCAGCTCAACCACTTCAGGGCATACATGCTCCTCACAGCTTCGCTAAAGACATTCGGCCTGTGGACAGAATTGGACAATTCAGAAAGTCAACACGAAATCAGAAGGAATCTATTACTTTTCATGAAACACATTCCTGCTCTTATGTAGTGAATGATTCATCCATGCATGTTCCTGTCCTGACCACAATCCAAGGCTGTCTTGAACATTTTTGCAATGGTCTTTTTGATTTAAATATTTAAAGGATGCCTGCCTTCACGCAGCGCACACACACACCAGGGTCGAAAATTAATGGGGTCAAAAATGCCACCAAAATTAATCAAAATGCTTCCAAGACCAAGATATGCTGCAAAAAAAGTCTTTGTATAAAACTTACACAAGCAAAAGTGTTGTTTCCCCGAATATCAGCACGTTTGCAAATGTGATATTGATTTTATACAACAATTCAAGGCAAACATTAGGCTTTTAGGTGACTTACATTTTAGACGTTTCAAAATGTCGAGCCATTGTGCGTTTCTGAGCAACACAGCTTCAGTTTCGTGACTGAGTGAATCCGCTTTTTAATGAATGATTTGACGACTTCCCTGAATGAATAAGCCGTTTTGAACGAATCGCTTGAGTGAATCATTCAATGACTAACTCGTTAATTGATTATTGATAATTGTTAATTGAGATGATGATTTGCCGGTTTCGGTTTCATTTTATTTTAGCTGAGGAACTAGGGGAGGAAGACTGAATGCTGTTTTTGTTTTCTTGCTTTTATCTCACTGAATATCCTATTTGACGCCTGCATCTTATTAAGACCGTAAAAATGGTTGTGAATCAACAGTGTTAGTAGAACTAACCGTGGGTATAGATTTGCATAAGTGTACTGATGAAGAACAACTCTTCTGGGGTCTGAACTTACAACCTTTCAGTCCAGATCTTTATCAACCACACAATTTATTGTAGCTCTACTGTATATATTAACATAAACATCTGCTTGGTAAAACCCACACGTTTCTACTGAACGTCTTCTGTAAAAACGCCACTGATGCGGAATTGAAAGTTTAAACAACTGATGATGGCGTGTTGGCACATCACTGCTCTCATTATATCTAGAGTTTCCTGAAAACACACCTACAGATTTCCTGAAGCGAGACTTTCACAAACTAGAATTTCATGATTTGCTCGTGTGTACAGCGTCAGAACAGAGTGGATTACAGTCAGGTGACATTTCAGAGTCCGCGCTGGATGTTTTCAGTCAGTGTTTAGTGAAATTGTCGGGTCCTAATGCACCGCAAAACCCACATGGCCTCTTTCTCGCTCTCGCCTCCTCCTGTCCATATCCAGTTCAGAAGAGAGGCAATTTTGTTCCTGCTGTTGCCATAGTGATTTGTGTAGCAGTACGTCTCTCAGGAGGAGGCAGTATATGATTACAAGAGAAAAAGGAAAAGCCTCTTTGATATGACGACGATTTATGGTTTTAATCAGAAGGATTGAATATCACACAATACTTTGAAGTGCACACAGATGCATAAAAATACCTGACGCCCCGTGAAATCTGACCTCCGGCGTGACTGGCAAACACATTATTATTAATATTTTGGTTTGGGGGTGGTCAGTCTGGCGTTCATCGATTGATGTGCATTTGGACTGGAACCGGTAAGATTTGGGACTTTCGGACTCATTCAGAAGATTGAGCGAGAACAATGATGAAATTAGATGGCACATCTAGCCTTGAACACAACAACACTCATTTCTTTCTTGGCTGCTTGGAAAATGGAAATTCGGGGTTATAAACATTTCCAGAGTAAATGTAAATAATCTAAATATATTTATGAGCCAGACAAGCTGTTCTAATGAACGCCGTAGGCTTCTGATTTTGTCTGCGCTGCAGTTGAACAGAGTAAATATTTGCTTTAGTAATAAACTAGCAAAGCCCATGCAGCGCATCCTATAGATCCTGTTCCAACGACAGCATTAAAACAAGACAGAGGACACATCCAGCCCTGGCTCTTTGCTTTGAGGATTCATTTGGCCCCATAAGGGAAATAAAATCCCAAACGAGATCCCTATTGTTTCTCGCAGACAGTAATGAGTTTTCTCCTGGAAAAAGACCCTGTTATATGAAATTTGACTTAAAAATAAAACATAAAGGAAAATTTTTATATTCTGTCATCATTTTCTCATTCCAAACCCGTAAGACTTTCACTTTCGCAACACAAATGAATGTATTTTAAATGAAATTTAAACAGATTTAATATAACGAATATAAATGGAAACTCAACGGCACTTGTTTGATGAACAAACCTCATTGGTTCAAAGTGATCGTGTTTCTTCAGAAGACCGCTCTGTTAAACCGCTCGATTCATATGGATTTATTTTACGAGCTCTTTATGAATAGACTTTCAATAAAGGGATGGAAGTCTCTGATGCTATAAAAGAACCTTTTAGAGAAACCGTTTTTAAAAGAACCATGTTTTCTTCATTTAAAAAAATCATAAAAAATAAACTTTTTCCACTATAAAGAACCTTTAGTGCGACGTCAAGATTCCATGGATGTTAAAGGTTCTTCATGGAACCATTGATGCCAATAAAGAACTTTTAGACAACTCATCCAATTCTTCCAAACCAGAATGACCTGTCATTCACATTCACTGTATAGCTTTATACTCTCTCTATACTCTGCAACTTTGTTTTTACACTCTTAAAAAATAAAGTTTCTTTACTGGCATTGATGGTTCCATAAAGATCCTCTAACATCCATAGAACCTTTCCATTGCACAAAAGGTTCGTTAAAGTGGAAAAAGACTTTTCAGATTATTAAAATGTTCTTCACACTTTTTAAATAAAGGTTCTATGGCATCGATTTGAAAACCCTTTTGAAACCTTTATTTCTAAGAGTGTATCGGCTCATTTTAGTTTTATTACTCTTATAGAATTTTAAGATAAACATCAGAGGCAAAATTGATACTTAAATGAAAAATAACTGAGTCTCTCGAGGGCCCTCGAAGCTTGTAGACTGATAGATTGCACTTCAAATCTCTTCTCAAGAACTCCTTAAGTAAAACTAGAGCAATAAAAAAATGAAAAGGAAATATGTGGAAATTGCGGAGGGGAAAAAGTCTGCCATTACTCTGATTTTCACAGCAACAGTCCCCATGTAATTATGTAGACAGAATTGTGCACTTGTTAGCTGATTTTTCAAAGTAGGGCAGTCAAACAAACAGCCTCCAAAACCAAGCAACATTATTCAGAGAGACTGAGATAATTCTCCGTTTATTCTGACAGTCTGGCTTGTACGCCGAGAGCCAGTGTCGCTGTACATGACCCAGCTGCCTGGCACATTAGCAAAATGACCATAAACGTGCTGTTTACGCTGCGAGCACTTCCCTTTCGCCCAGGCGCTGAACAAACTCTCTGCCGCTATAACATCTTTCTCTCGCTCTCCCATCTCACAGCTGAATAATGAAAAGAATTACATGTCATGCATGTTTAATGCGCCTTTTTTATTGCACCCAGAAACTTGCGTATTGCAACAAAAGTTAATGGCTCTTGCAAACGAGCGAGGCAGATGACGGACGTTTCTAATGGCTGACGGCGGAGAGGACTGACTTAAATGAATGACTCCCAGCAGGCAGAGAAAGAACGCCTTTGGGAAAACTCTCAGAGCGTTTCTCATCACGCTGCCCACAGATTGAAGGAGAATCATCCATGAGCCTGCAGTGAGCCTGAGAAGAGACTCAGATCTTGTTCAGGTGGGCAGCAAAAGTCAGATTTTATTCTTGTTATGTATTTGGTTTATATTGTGAACCAAGTAGCTTCCAGACTAATCCTATTAGAGTTCATAGCTATTCCTGTGTATGTTTGGATTTATGTTGGAACGCACAATAAGGCCCTGTTTACACCTGGTATTAAGTTGCATTTTGGTCGTTCAGATCACAAGTGGGCGACGCTAAATACAGGTTGAACAATGTCTAAAATTGTGCTTGTCCACTTTCAACCCTTTCCAGAGGTAGTCGGAAAAAAAATGCATTTGACCCAATTGCTTTAGTAGTATAAACGCTCATGCATTCGAACAGCCACAAAAGACGCCTACTCTCCGCCTACTGACCAAAAACACAAACATTATGGGAAGCTCGAGCCAGACAGGATTTAAACTTTGTCGGCTGGAGACCCAAGTTTGGTTTGAAGAAGAAAAACATATCAAGCACAGTGTTCTCCCACCATTCCTGATTTCTAACACAAACTCTCAGCATTTGGTAAACAAGTATTTGTATGAAAAGCGCAGCCGACGCACGAGTAAACATGATTTCGGTTTGGTTTGAAGTTTTGGTTTCGAAGCATTAGTAAACCGTAGTAGATCACATATATCTTTATTTAGAGCGGCTGGTCTCGAACGAGCCCAAACACAACATAAGACAGTGTGTAGATGACGGAGTGACATTGACATGCTTCTTCGCTAAAGCAATAGGTCTTCCAGAATCTAGTAAGTTATTCCTTTTCTCCGGTCACGTAAAGCTGTAAATAAGCTTAGAAAATCGAAAGATCTGAAAAATCCCATACATTTACCTACTCGTAGGCCCTTTCCTTTGAAAAATCAGGACAGAAGTGGTGGAAACTGGAATAAAGAGACGGATTAAAACACCAGATGTAAACATGAATGTGTCTGCCTCGTGCACTTGTGATCCGATCCACCAAAACGCATTCTAATACAGATAAACAGGGCCTAAGTAGCCTATGTTTTCTAAAACATCTAAAACATAAAAGCACAGCTTCAGAAATGTAAAAATGGTACAAATCCTCAATATTACACTCTTAAAAATAAAGCTTCTAAAAGGTTGTTTTCGCAGTGATGCCATAGAAGAACCATTTTTGGTTCCCCAAAGAACATTTTTTTTTTCCTCCATGTGAAAAAATCTAAAGAACCTTTTTTCACAATAAAGAACCTTGAAAGAGTCCATGGATATAAAATGATCTTCACTGAACCATCAATGTCAATAAAGAACATTTCTTTTTTAGAGTGTATAAATGTATTTGTAGGTACATTTTACAATCATATAAGCAATTATTTGTAAATAGTTGAATAAAGAACCGAATGAAACTGATATAATGTCAACTTAGGTAGACGTGTTAAATAAATGTGATGGCATATTTCATGACATTGATTAAATACAATAAATTCAACCTAATTCAATATTTTATGAAGCTAAAATGATTTGTCCAACTCTAAAGTTGTTATGCATACATTTTAGACACTGCCAGTATAACATTGTATGCGACTTGTTAGCGATTTCAGGCACAGCGTATGAATGTGTAAAAAACCAGTAGGCTAATGCCAGCAATGGTTATGTTGACTTATGAGTTTGAGATATGAGATGGACACAACACTACTGAAAAATCATCTTAAACCAGCCTAAGATAGTCTAGTTGGTCTCCGAGTCTGATTGGTTTAGGTTTAACAGGGAATGACAGGATTTAAAATTTTTTCACGCTTTCTTTCTATGATGACAGCTTTTTACAGTAGCTGTAGAAGAAAAACAGCAAATCCTAAAGATCCGATTTAAAAAACAAATCTTACTCAGTCTCAGGGTCACGTGTTCTGTGCGAGGAATCCAATCCACCCGCTTGTGCAAATTCAATCATATTTCACACACAAGAGAAGCGATAGTTAGTCCAGGAACTGTCCATAATCACCCTGAATTACCAACACAAATAGTGCTCCATATGTGAAGTGAACATGCAACTTGAAAATAGAGATTCCAATTAGCATAAAACGTCATATCACACAAAATATTAAACATTTCTCATTTTGTCCATCAACTTGAATGGATATTGTTTCACTGAGCTTGTTGCAGTGGATTCTGGGATGCGTTAGACACTGGCCAAAATGCAATTAACTGTAAACATGTTCATATAAACAACATAAAACAGAGCCAGCATGTCTTAGAAAGTTTAAAGGATGCGCTTTAGGATTCCGATCCACAAACCAGCCCTTGTTCTTTCTCTCTGTCTGTGCAGAATCAAATACGAGGGTCCATGTTATAGACGGGCCCTGCGGGTTCATCTTTAGAAAGAGCTTTGATCTACACTTCAGCCCTGGAGTTTGATTAGAAGCCTTTCAGATCAAGAGTTTCTCTAATTGCACAAACACAAATCAGAGAAACTTTCCAAAGTGCATCACTTTCCGTAATCTGCACTTCTGTAGCATTTTCACGACCAGTCAAACGTTATAAATAATTACGTTTTTTTTTGTGTGTGTGTTTTTGAAAGAGTCTCTCTGCTCACCAATACCGTAAAAACAGCGAAATATTATTACAATTTAAAACAGCTGTTTTCTATGTGAATATATAGTAAAGTGTAATTTATTCCTGTGATCAAAGCTGAATTTTAAGCATAATTTCTCCAGTCTTTAGTGTCACATGATCATTCTAATATGATGATTTGCTTCTCAAGAAACATTTCTCATTATTATCAATGTTGAAAACAGTTCCTGCTTTTGTGGAAACCATGATACATTTTATTTATCAGGATACTTTGATGAATAAAAAGATCAAAAGATTTTCTAAATACATTTTTTTAAACATTATAAATGTCTTTGCTGTCACTTTTGATCAATTTTATTGCATCCTTCCTGAATAAAAGTATTATTTTATTTCTTCTTTCGATCAATTTTATTGCATCCTTCCTGAATAAAAATATTCATTTTATTTCTTTTAAATATAAAAATTTACTTGCCCCAAACTCTTGTAAAATTTCACGGTTTCTACATAAATATGAAGAAGCACAACTGTTTTCAACATTGATAATAATCAGAAATGTTTCTTGCACCAAAAAGTCATAATTTAGTTTTTTTTTCTGGATCATTTTCCAGAACAAACACACTGTATGTGTTCAAACATGCATTCAAACACTCAAGTTTGTTGTCTTGCATCTGTTTCATTTTGTTCTGGTTTAACGTCACAGCTCTAAATCTGCACTGCACATCAGTTGTTTGCCTCCTATCTAAAGGAAAGGACATTTGCTGTGCACATAGGACATTTTTCCTCCAAATCTGCCCCTTTAGTGTGCGTTGTCCCCCAGGGGTCGATTCTGGGACCACTGTAGTTTTCCCTAAATATGCTTCCTTTGAGTTCTATTTTTGGAAGTACAGTGTTTCTTACCAATGTAACGCTGATGATTTTCAGTTTTATTTTTTGCACATTCCAGATGTTCTGTCTGGAGTTACTGGGATTCCTGTTTAACATTTCGCCCTTGAGCACGACGTTGAACCCTGTGGTGTGTGTCCTGTCATTATGGATAAAAACCCATGTTTGCTAAATGACACATAACCATAACCCTGTTGTGAAATGGAGACAAAGTTATGAATCTCCATAGTGATGAAACGGATTAAGCGTGATTCACGCTGGTTAATGTCTAGAGAGGAGATGAAGGTTATTGAGATGTTTATTGCTAAAGACAACACAGATATGTTAATGCGTCCACACTGACCAGCACTACTCCTGCAACGTCTCATCTGTGAGTTTGCATTAATGAGCATCTTCTCATTCTCAAGGTGAAATTAAATCACAAACACAGTAATAAACAGATATGTTCCTTGACAGCACTAAACTTGCTCTCCACAAACACTAAGTGCTCATTAAGATTACTAGTCAGTTGTGTTTTATGTAAAGTAGCCAGCTTTTTAACTCAGAAAAAAACACATAATTGTGTCATTTCACTCACACGCTGAGTTAAAGGAGAACTTGGTAACTTTTTTAACTTAATAAAACTGTCTAGAAATCATTTGGATGGTTAAACAACCTGTTCTGGTGATATTGGTGACTTTCCCCGCTCCCCCCAGCGTTCCCAGGCGGAAAACCAACCTTGCAACTTGTTCACTACCGTCCCGGCAAGATAGAAATTGGAAGTCTCGTGAGAAGCGAGAACTAGAACGAGAACGAGCGCGAAACACAAATTGCTTTACGGCAATTCGACATAAACACACACGCATGTATGATGTATTACCAGATTACCCACCTCGGTAGACATAGCTCCACGCGATACAGTTGGCTTGCTCCGATCAAAACAAACGCACATGAGCAGCGGTAGAGAAGGGGAGGAGGCCGCCGCAAGTGAGTTTTTTACGACCGTGTTGTGAAATATACACCCTCCCACAGCTGTAGGGGGAGCTCGTGGGGAAAACATGCAACAACAAAAGGGAAAATCAGCGAAGAAGTGACTAGATTTCGCTAGAGTTACCGAGTTCTCCTTTAAGCTTTGCTTTTAAAGCCCCACATGAAACTGCCAAAAACAAGAGGTTAGGAAAGTGAACATGTTTTTCTGGGAGTAAAACGATTAGAGAGTAAATCGACTTCGACCCTCTGTCTCAGCTGAGGTCAACAAACAAACCCATCATTACTGCCTGAAGCTGCAGAATAACAGCATTTATATTTACACCTGCATATCCAAACATCATCTGACACTCTGTATAAAGTCTACAGCTCATTCTGACCAAGAACCGTCAACATGACATGAAGAAACCAACGCTAATTCTAAAACAAACACACACATCAACAAACAACAACAAACCAATCCACAATGCCCTGTGCAGAAAACACCCACGAAACCAAGAAATGTGTGTCGACTCGACTTTGAAATGAGAATTTCTATCTGTACAAAAGTAATACGTTAATTTTAAACACATTCCATTCTTCTCAGAACTTTCTCACAGCACTTAATCTGCACTACACATCAGTTGTTTGCCTTGGAAAGGACATTTGCTGTGAACATAGGACATATTTCCCCCAAATCGGCCCCTTTAGTGTGCGGTGTCCCCCAGGGGTCGATTCTGGGACCACTGTAGTTTTCCCTAAATATGCTTCCTTTGAGTTCTATTTTTGGAAGTACAGTGTTTCTTACCAATGTTACGCTGATGATTTTCAGTTTTATTTTCCAGTGAGTTTAGACAAGAAATATTGTTTGGACAATGGAATTGGAGTGCTTTAATGACATTAAAGGTGCCTTATGCAACTTGTTCCATAATAAAATATCCAATAATAACCCTTATATGTCATCAGCTAACGTTAAAACATAGTATCTGGCAGAGTGTCAGAACTGACATTCCCCCCACTGCCTTGGTAGCCAGCATATATTGGAGTCGGGACGTTTTGGGGCGTGTACATTTGTAAGGGTGTGTGTGAGGTGATAGCCAATGACAGGCTTTGAGGGCAGGTACACTGAGAGTTACAAACACGCCCAATATTTTGTTAAAGTAATGGCGGACGCAAGCCTTACTAGCGACGGAGCTTGCCAAAAAAAATAAGAAAGAAAAGATAGCAATGCAAAGAGAGCATCGGATAAAGCCCGGAGTTAAACCAGAGTAAATCTGGGTTTGGCGTTTGTCAGATGGCGGCAGATGAAGTTTGCATTTGGACTGAAGAGCGATGCAGAGTTGGCCACGTTTCTATTGGACAGGTACAGTAATGTAATACCTCATTTATCAGGTTAGCTAGTTAGTTCGCAAACATTCATTGTGATCTCTGCAAAAGAGAAAGTAAAAAATATGCTTTGTGGGTTCAGGTTGGTCGACCAAACGTAATAAATTGCACGGAATTTTTAGCTATATTTTGCCTTGTGCAAGTTGGTCAAAAGACGCATATTGTTTATCCCCTATGCCTGGTACAGTACTGGATAGTCCAGATGACGTTGTGATTAGTTGAGCTGTTTATGTTTATTCTGTTTTCCGTAGTTATATGAGAAGGGCCCATCTACTTCTACCCCATCCAAACGAATGTCGGTGTTCATTGCACCAGGCTCAACTATTGGAGGTGGCTCGGCTTCGGACAGGTTAGTATTCTTAGTTAGTAACGAGTTTCAAATCCTAGTGATTCATACTTCTATCTAGCCCCCCCCAAAATAATGTACTCCTCAAAACTAAAGGGATATGGAGAAGTTTGAGGATATTCTACCGTTGACAGAAGAAAATGATGATGAATGTCTTGAGAAAAGGTTAGCGTGATTTGTTTGTTTTCCGTTCATTCTATATTTCATTTTAGTGGTGTGATACTTACTCCTGCTCCTCCGTCAGTCCGTAAGGTTTCATTACAAACCCAATTCAGCCCAGGTGCCGCTAATCATTAGCCTACTAGGATTACACACTGGCTCGGGGTAGGACGGAAAACATACGGAATGGCACAGGAATGATTATCGGTGGTTTATTTGACCAAAGAGCTCATTGAAAAATACCCTGCAGCCTGCAAGCAAAAAGTGTCTCTGCCTACTGGGAAGCAAAGCTTCAAACTCCGTTAGTAACCGTTACCAGTGTAATTCAACTAATTGCCTATAGGTGGCTCCAAGTTGCATAAGGCACCTTTAAGCTTTGGCTATCTAAAAATTTCCTTCAATTAAACGAGAGGTTCTGATTACAGGCCCATTTAATAAGCAGATTATTGCTATTGTTGAAAGTTGCTTCTTTCATCTGAAATCAATTTCAAAAGTTAAGCACTTCGTCACCAGAAAAGGTCTGAAAATTGTGGTCCATTCATTAAGGTTAGATTATTGTAACTCTTTATACATTGGTCTCCATCAAACTGCATTAGCGTGACTGCAATTGGTGCAAAATGCAGCAGCACGGCTGTTGACTGGGACGAGAAAAATGGACCATATTACTCCCATACTAGCCTAGATACCTGATACCTCCCATAGATACCTCCCATACATACTAGAAACTTCAGATCGAGTTCTCCTTAATGCTTATAAGGCATTAGCAGCTCATGCTCCCCAGTATATTAATGATATTCTCTTCCTTCACTCTCCCAATAAAGCTGAATGATTGGTTCAGAATATTATAGTATAAATATATAGATGTGCTGGTGGATATCTAGTTTACTTACTATTAGATGCTATAAAGATTCCAATTCCACTAACCTGACAAATGCAATGACTAGTTCTTCATTAAAAGTGATCTATAGTTGACGTCTAGAAGTTGCATAAAAAAGCCTGTTTCATAAGATTTTTGTGAGACCTCTTGCCCTTTTCACGGTCGTTACGCATCAGACAGTGATTGCGGGTCTGACACAAACATGACCCGGGTTCCTGGAGGCTTTAGTTGACATGTTCACCTATAGCAGGACGTGAAGATAAAACAAGGCAGGCTGTTGCTCAGGGCTCCTGACATGTCATGTGGGCGTTTATTCTGAAGCTGATTGGCCGTCTGCCCCACAGGGTGGAATGCAGAAGAAATCGTTATCCTGTTATAATGAGGGTTCAAGAGCAGTGCATGCTGGGAAAGGGAACAGTCTGAGCCGCAGGTGACGACTGATGATTACAGGAAATTAACAGGTTTAGAATAACTTGTCAGCTAACAAGTCTGACACAGCAGGATGTGGAACAACAGTTGCAGCAACAGTTGAAACTAAACTACAAACGCAACCCTTTCAGAGATCCTGATTATTACTACATCTTACGACTTGACATCACCTTAAGCTCATTTACATATGTCCACCCATAGTCATTTACATACAGTATTCAGCAACACAACCTGCCTTGAAAAATGACAGTAGCTATGATTCCACCCAAAGCTGTGCTTTTAACTTGTTTAACTTATTTCCACCCCGTGTTCATCAGATCAGTCACCTGATCTTTTCAGGCAAAAGGCAAAAATCTTTAGCCTAGAAATCTAGACTCACCCTAGCGGCAGCAAAAATTAGTGTCGTCTAGCAACTTTCCGTTGGCTTGCGAGCTGGAAAACCCAAACTCTAGTCAGGCCAATCACATTGTGTATAGAGTCGGTGGACGGGCTTAACATAATGACGGCAGAGTTGTGACGGGTCCGTGTGAATTCCCTGATACTTGAAAACAAAGAAGAGTTGCTGCTGGCGAACAGCGGTCTTTCCAATCGGCTTTGGCCGCGACTCTGGAGGACTTGGAGTTACGCTTTTCTTTGAGAAAAGAACAAAGAACGGCACTGAAGTCATTCTTAAAAAGGAAGATGTGTTCAGAGTTTTGCCAACCAGATACGGCAAAAGTTTAATCTATCAACTAGCTCCGCTGGTGGGAAACGCTCTGGTTGGTTGTAGCGCTATCCTATTGCGTGCAGAGGGAATATGGAAGCGTTTATCCCGCCCCTCGGATTGAGTCCTGCCAATGGTGTGTTCCCAGACCCAACATCTTGATGTGGGTCTGGCTTGTCAGGCTAAAAAATCTTTTTAGGTTCTTTTGTTGCGCATCGAGGAATCTATTGCATAAATGTTTTTCCATCATAGTTGCTCAAGTCTTCTTATCGGATAAAAAATTACCTAAAATTTATTCACATTTAAGATTTTATGTGCCTCTTTACATTTCCATTTAATGTATGTAGAAGTCTTCTTGATGATAGCAACAGAATATTAAATATGAGTTTAGCAAACAGAACGGTAACATTCTCTCATCTGAAATGAGTTATTTAGTGGTTTGTGAGGAAATTAACGTGCATCTGTTGACACTGTGCTGTCAGATTATGCTGTCAAAATATAAATGGCAGTAAGACAACAAGGACGAAGACTTGAAAAGAAAGAGCAAGTAGGGAGAATTTACATTCACTCCAGCTCTCTGATGTTTACAGCCTCTGTGTGAGAGTGTGTGTCGTGAGTGCTGATGACACACTCACTCACTCACACACGCACGCACGCACACACACACTCACACACTCACTCACTCTCTCTCTCTCTCTCTCTCTCTCTCTCTCTCTCTCTCTCTCTCTCTCTCTCTCTCTCTCTCACTCACTCTCTCTCACACACTCACTCACTCACTCTCTCTCTCTCTCTCTCTCTCTCTCTCTCTCTCTCTCTCTCTCTCTCTCTCTCTCTCTCTCTCTCTCTCTCTCTCTCTCTCTCTCACACTCACACACACACACACACACACACACACACACACACACACACACACACACACACACACACTGCTGTCTGTGGAAATTATCAAGCGACTTTCACAAGGCTGTAAACCTATATTCCAGATTCAAACAGAATATTTTATATTCATACTTTTTCTTTCTGAAATATGACCTGACCTGCACAAGACTGGTTATATCATCCACATTTATAAAATACGAATGGATGTGATAACAATTATATAATCAGTTAAACGTCTCATCATAGTCACATTTATAATAATTCATAATTTTTATTTTTCAAACACTTCATTGAGGTGCAGATCGAAACATTAGTCTGTGATACCTAAAAATCAAGGCCGCTCACTAGAGATGATCTGGTCTGCACAGGATGTTTTTTTCAACGCCGCTATCTCAAGATTATGTACCGCTCCCGCCAAAAATATGTTCGATTTTTATCTAACCGCCTGAAACTTTCACGCTTTGTCCTGTTCCCACCCGCAAAAGCCCGTAGGGAGAGGTTTATGCTGATCTTTCAGTCCCGGTTCTGTTAGATTCTATAGAGTATTTTCTTTTCAACTTCCACACATGATGCATCAGATCTCCAGTTACAGAGTTCTGCGTGCTGTTATTAATATATCATTTTATTTCATGAGTTGCTTCCCATGCACATACAGTCCTGGTCAGAATTATTGACATCTTTGGTAAATATAAACAAAGAAGCTTGTGAAAATAAATCTGCATGGTTAATCCTTGTGATCTTTCATTAAAAAAAAATAAAAAAAATCACAAAAATCTCACCTTTCATTGAATTAAAAGATTATCTCTTTATGGAAAATCTCTTTATGAAATACAGGTTTTTCTTCATTATACGTTGGGCACAATGAATGGTACCCTAAGTGCTCAGTGACCCATTTTTGTGTTGATTTTGGATCATTGTCCTGATGGAAGATCCAACCACGCCCCATTATAAGACTTCTAGCAGAAGTTTTTTTATCTGATGGCATCGGCTAGAATCCATGATGCCATGTATCTGAACAAGATGTCCAGGATCTCCAGCAGAAAAATAGGCCCACACCATTAAAGGTCCAGCGGTGTATTTAATCGTGGGCATGGGGTACTTTTAATCCCTGTGTGACACAAACCCATCTAGTGTGTTTGCTGCCAAAAAGCTCTTTTTTTTTATTTTATCTGACCACAGAATCCAATCCCCAACTGAATATGCTGGAGTCTGTTATTGGATGAGAGCAGAGGATTTTTCATGAAACCCTCACAAACAAAAATGTTTCCCCTTGGAGAGTCTTTGACCACTCAAAGTCTTGCATTAAGACAATATTGACACACATCCTCTTCCATCTTTGGCTGATTGGGACTTCTTTATTATTACTCTGATGTTGGAAATGGGAATTTTTAATGGATCTTAGAGCCACTTTCTATTTTGTGAAGGTCAACAAAGGCTATATTCTTTGGTTTTACTCATTGTGATTGTTGATTAAGGGAATTTGGACTTTCATATTTATACCCCTGTGAAACTAGAAGTCATAGCTGGATAATTATGTTCCTAGTCTCCCTGGTTTGCTGAATTATTATTATTTTTTAAATATGAATGGGAACATACTTTAGATACACTAGATATTTTTACTCAATAATTTCTTGGGGTGCCAATAATTGTGGCCAATGTCTTTATAGATCATATTTACCAAGGGTGCCAATAATTCTGACCAGGACAGTATCAGTATCTTCCCTCCCTTAAAGTTCCCCTGTGGTGAAAAGTCGACAGCATTGCTGAGTATTTTCTCCTTAAAACTGCAGTGAACCAAAGACAGTCTCAAAAACACGCTTTGAAATCGCTGGTGTTTCTGACGTCACAAACTACCTTGTAACCAATCAGATCAACGTGTGATCGTCAACCAGTGGATCTCTGAGCTGAGTGAGTGAGTGGAGGCGGGGCTCATTTGCATATTCATAGAACCGCGCATACTAAATGAAGCAAGTTACATTCAAGCTATTTTAAGGCATGAATCATTTTTATTTTCAAGGAAAAAACGTTTAAATATGTTATTTTGGTGATCAAAAATGAGTTTTAAGGAATAAAATAACTGACTACAGAGGGACTTTAAAAACGTGTCCCGCGGCACACTCGGGATGAATCTCTGTCTGGGACGGGGAATGAGACGCTGAAATACGGTAAACGCCCCCCACTTGACCTTAACCGCTGTGAGGCATAAAGTGTCAGGATGTGTTAGTCATATTGTGCCGCCGGACCACAGATTTAAAACACACCAGATAATCACACTCTTCAGTTCATCTCAATGCGCTTCAATGAAACCCAAATAATGAGCGCATTCACACACACACTCCTGCTCTTATTGTGAATAATTCATCAGTGCACGATGAATATAACAATCCCAATTCAATGCAACATTAAAACTAATAGTATAAAAACAAAAGCTAATTCAAAATATTAAATAAAACCTATAATAAAACTAAAATAACACTGGTCAGAGGGCATGATTAATAAGATATTACTTTAATATTACTTTACACTTTGTGTAAACAAGATGCTCTCTGTATCCATTCACATCTACAGCATCTACCTTTTTACAGTTAATGTTGCTATCATACTTCTTAATCTAATAGTGGCAATTATTTTGCATTGTTCATAATTATTCATAATTTATAAAAACACTTTAAAAATGAAGCGTTTCAGTCAACTAATGGAATTGTTCTCGCTGCATCTGAACTATTAAAAGACGATGCAGATTTGAAGAGCTCATTGAATACTCGCAGCATGAGAAATGAATCTCTTCAATAAACAAATGGTTCAATTTCGAGTTGCCTTTTTAGTGCAATAAAAGGATAATTAGGGACGTAACTGTCAAAAGAACAATTAGCATGTTAATGGATTTGCAAATTGATCTTTTGTGCGTTGATCTGAGCTTGCTGATCCATCACTGTCTGCTGGAGGAAACTCTAATAGAGAAAACTCTAATTCGGTCTGTTTCTGCAGGGGATGAAACCACAATTAGCAACTGGATTCCTGGAAAACACCTCAGTTAAGCTCTGGACGCACAATTAAAGGGAAATATAAAACAGAATGTAACAGAAATGATGCTCTGGTAACATTCTAACCTTGTTTCAGAAGATTCCATGAAGATTCCGTAATCCTCAAACGCTCAGGGATGCAGAACACAGAAGGAGGAGGTACAGGATACAAAACTAATCTGAGCTGTGGGGAAAAAACATACAAACACACACACACACACACATGCACAAACACACACACATGCACAAACACACTCACACACTCACACACACAGACTTGTGCAAACTTGTTATTTGCACTCGGTTTCATTGCATCGTTTAATTATGATAGTTTTGTCATTTTCTTTTTCATAAACACTTATTTTCCTAGCAGATAATGTTCTAAATGTCATGTCAGCCATATTTTGATCACAATGATTGTGGCAAAAAAAAGAAAAAAAAGAAAAGATTTTTGTCTTGTTTTTCAGCACAAATATCTAAACATTCTTAAATCAAGTTACTTTTACCAGAGAAGCACAATGACGGAAGACATTGAGTCTTTTTTTATGAAAGAAAGAAAAAAAACATCACTTTATGCTTAAAAAGGAAAACATTCTAATGAAAGAATAAATGGATTTCCAGCACCGAAAGTCCCTTTCAGCAGCTCTGCTATAGATCTATACATCTCCATATGATCAGCTCCATCTTGGCTTGTTGTTACGGAAAGAGTGAAGCTGATTGGTTGGTTCTTGTCACATGACCTGCGGTGTGCTTGCGGCATTCTGAAAAGTTGTTTTTTCATCTCGCTGCGGCCTAGAAAAAATGAGTGTTGTGACGCTCTATTGTCTACATTTAAAATAACAAACTTGAGCGTGCAAAAGATGTGACGTGAACGGCCCCTTATACTAAAATAATAATAATAATAGTCAAATAACATGCGCAGAAATTATGGTGTGAGATCAGGGCTGGATTGGTTTGCAGAAGCACTAACACAAACACAACTCATTATAATCAGTGATGCTGTCTACACCGAACACCGCAAATTCCTGACGGTGAACTGATCTGCAAATGAATCTGCAGGAGTCACATGGTACAAGTAGGAGCTCTCAGAAAATTCCCAGTTTGCAAACTGTAATCACGAGTTCGACGAGAACGTGAATGCTTAAAATCTCGTAATTACAGTAATTACGACATGGCGTGAACGCACCTTTGAATCCTGTCGCACGTTCATACAGATTGAAGATTACATACGGTAATGCTGTTTTAACAGGATATCTCGAGACTCGCACCTGTAAGGTTGTCAACGTGTTGTGTGAACGTAGCTAAGCTAGCCAAGCAGTTCGAAATAGAAATCTTTGTTTGTAATGTGCATGGTTCACAGTATAACGGAGACAAATTAACATTTCAGGTTATAACAATGCATTTTGATCACTGCAAAGCTAAACTTTTAATCTAACAAAAAATGTGTTGGCATAAAACACCTTTTCTATCTGAAATCATCCCGATATTATAATTAGACGTGGTATTTTTGGTAGCGTTGTTGCTTGCGGCGTCCCATCATTACGGACACATTCAGGATGCATGTGAGGAAAAAGTGCAAGAACAAAAGACACAAACACCTCGTACAGTCAACCCACACAAAAAGTTTAATCCCCGTTCGTGAGGCATAAATGCTCCAAACTTCAGCTTTAAAGGCTGGGATCCGTGATGACGGTGGTTTTTAATGTAAAAACCGTACGCCAACACGCCAAATGTTTCGTAAAAAGTCATGTCACCTATGACTTACATATTTAGAACACATACACCGAGAGATTTTAATATACTTATATATGTATTTGTCGTTGCTGTCATTATTGGTCATTGGTCTTTTTCTTAGTTTATTTTATTTTCTTTTTTTTTGTAACTGTTATTATTTTTTTATCTAGACCAGCCAGATACAAAACCGATTTTTAGGATACAGTCACATCAGCACAGAACCGGTTTAGAAACAGTCCATCCCGCTGCGATTCGTCCTCGTAGAAAAATCCGGTCCGTTCTTCCTGAAAGAGCAAACGCTATTTGTATAGATCTATTTTTTTATTCGGTATTGTTGTATAGACTGGTGCGATACGTATCAGTATATATCTCGTGTCTTCTGTGCAAAAGTCTTTGAAAAGTATTGGACATACACATTCACACACAGCGCTCACCTGAATGTTCATCACTGCGTTTTTGGACAAATTCAGTCCCTTCCTCCTCTTTCTGCACCCTTGGCATCACATAGTAAACAAAAAGACTAACAAAAGAGACAGACTGCAACATTTCCCTAGTGTTTGTGCCCACAGCTCGCATTATCCTCCGATGGTCGGTCTGTTAGATAAGGCACCGCTGGGCATGCTAACCGACTCTCTTTAGGACCGCAGGAGGAGGCAGGACAAGGGCAGACTGTGCTCTCAAATATGACACTGGACACAGGCTCTGTCCCAAACCCTAGTGAGCCGTCTACATAGGGAGCTTCCTTCTAAAGCAGCACCCGGAACACGACGGCATGTGACACTGCTCACAGACTCCTCAAACTCATTTCGATGTCGCAAGTTAACAACACAGTGGTTCTCAAATGGTGCATCAGGACCAGAGACAGCAGGGAGGGAAACTACATTAAATGCAACTAATCATGTAATCATAAGATTGGATGAATGGTTTGGATGATGAAATTAAAGTAGATTATCAACTTTTAAAGGGAGGAGAAAACACTTTCCATAACTTTTGTTGTTGATGTCAAAGGTCGTGTCCCCAATATGTCCATTCAAACTCTACAGTGATTTGTAATGCAAAACTACAGCTGATATAAAAAGCTATGAAAAATTGTTCAGAGATATTTTTAAAAAACTAATACAAATTACAAAAAAGCAATAAAATAAAAATATATTTTTTAATGAAATAAAAAAAAATGAAAATATAAAAAAGGTAGCTGATTCAAAATATTAATAACTACTATAATCATTTAAAATCAACATGTTTCTAACTTTTTTTTAGCCTGTTTGCTTATAAAATTCATAAATCATAATCATACTAATAAGAATGCGAGCTATTAATAGTGGAAGCACCACTAATAACCATATTTTGAAAAAATTATATGAGCAATATTGATAACGTAAAACAAATGCGACCCAGGTGACATTAAATACATTAGTAGTGAATCAATGGTGCGAAGAACATGAAAGAATTAAAATACAATTGTGTATGATTCAAAATGTTAGTACCTGAAAAAAAAAAAAACTTCAGTCACCAATTTTAATGTAAAATCTAATGTAAAACCACTTGAGAACCACTGGAATAATAAATATAAAGGAGTTTTCAAATGTTTGGGTTCTGTACGATTTTTTATGCTCACCAGAGCTGCATTTATTTGATCAAAAATTACTGTAAAAATTGTGAAATATTATTCCAACGTAAAATAACTGTTTTCTATGTGAATTTATACTTAAATGTAATTTATTTTCTGTGATGAAAGCTGAATTTTCAGCATCATTACTCCAGTCTTCAGTGTCACATGATCCTTCAGAAATCAGTATAATATGATGATTTGATGCTCAAGAAACATTTATGATTATTATCACTTTATCGTATTGTTGTGGAAACTGACACTTTTTTTATTTATTTTTTTATGATTTTTTTCTATGATTCTTTGATGAATAGCATGTTTTTAGCAGAATAAATGTCTTTACTGTCACTTTTGATCAATTTGATGCATTCTATAAATTTCTTGTGCGGACGAATCGCTCACTAGGTTTCGGAGCAGAGCTACAGTGTCGCGTATCGGACGGTGTGTTACAGCAACAACGTCAAAACGTAAAACGTGTGTGTGTGGACGTGCCGTTAACGTGTCCGTCACACCGTGCTCTCCAACATCCACTCTGTGCTGCTGAACGTGACCCTCCGGCTGCAGGGCGGCGATGCGTCAGTGTTCAGATGAGTGGTGGATTTGTGTCGCCGGGTTCGAGCCCGGCGTGGGTAACTGTGGCTCTGGAATAGAGCATAGTCCCCGTCGAAGGAGAAGCGGTGCCGAGTCCGGGCCAGTTCGCTGGGTAGGAGTGCCATGTTGGCTAGCGGGCCCTTCCGCGGGGGTTCGGCTGGGCCTGGGCCGGATCCGGGCCCGATCAGGCACAGGGACATGGTGGAGCCCGTGAGGCTGCTGTCCGTGTGTGTGTCGTCGGAGGCCGGCCCGCACACACTGGCCCGTCGGGACGCCGGCGCCGCTTTCTCCGAGCACATCGGCGGAAGATCCACCTTCAACTCCTCCTGAGTCTCATCCATCTTCAGGAGAACCAGCGCCTTGCAGTCCTTCCCGCCGGGAGACTCGGGACACTCCTCGCTGTGATGCTTTGACGCGGAACGACCCGTTCGGCTTCCGTTCGTCTGCGAATGCATGTTCACGCTCGTGTCTCCCTGCGCTTTCGTCTTCGCCCCGTCGGCGCCGCTGTACGCCTTGTATCGGATCATGAGGATGATGATGAAGACGAGCACGGACGCCACGATGATGCCGCCGATGATGATGATCATGGTCCCGCCGAGGAACTGACTGGGGACGAAGCGGCAGTGACCCGCCTCCGCCGCCGTGTGGAACTGAACACACCCCACCACACGCGTGGCCGTCAGAGACGTGATGCCGTCGTCGTACACCGCTAACACACACAGCTCGTACTCTCGCCCCGCCGCCAGATCGTTGATCTTAAACGTCTTACTCGCCGAGGGAATCATCCTGCACAGAGAAAACACCAGAGAGAGTCATTCACACATGCCAACTGAAGACTGGAGTTACAAAAAGGAATATTACAATAATATTAATCATTATATATCATTATATATCATTATATATATATATATATATATATATATATATATATATATATATACATACAGATGGTACTCAACCAGAACAATACGTTCCCGCGGCGGTAAATTGCGGGTGTGTATTTGCAGCCTCTTACCGCTAAGAGGCGCTACAATCACAGACTTTGCAAAGTGTCAGTTTATTCTCTCTATTGCGTAATCTGCCGCCGCGCCGCGGCTCATTGAGAGCGATTGAAAGCTGGTAGCAACTCAATTAAAATGAAACATTGAACGAATTCATAATCACAATACTGAAATTACTGAAATTAAATTGAATAATGAAAAAAAAAAATCAACATAAAACATTGCAATAGAAAAATATTAGGCCACATCAATGAGGCTTTGTAAGAGCATAAGTCATTAGTTTAACAGTGTTCAGACGATAGCTCTGTGGTCAATCCAACAACGTGATCCTCTCGGAGCTTCAAGCGATCTGAGATCGAATCTCAGTGTAGCCGACAGTGTTTATGTTTTTCCGTTCTTGATGCTTAAATATGTATCTATTCTGTTTATTAAAGTCAAGCATCTTGTTTAATTATCAATTGTACATTACAACATAAATTTGCTTTAATCTGCTATTTTTTTTTTTTTTTTTTTTTTTTGTGTGAATCATTCACGAAATTGAGATGACTGACAGACAGTGATACCCGGCCATAGCAACAGAAGACATTTTTCAAAACAGAACAAATCAGAAAAAATACTTTCAATACAGTATTGCTTTCAATTAAAAAAATAAACAATGAAAATTTAAAAGAAAAATAAAATTAAGTTTGAAAACCCAAAACCCAAAACCCAAGGTATAAATAAAGTGTCGGGACAGTTTATTTATTTAAAACAGGGTTGCATCGATAGAGTTTATTCCCGATGCAAAATAAGAAACACAGAATCTTATTCTTGCAACATTTTAAATTTCTATTGTCAAAGAAATTGCAGCTAAGTCAAAAAATTAAATGGTACAAAACGAAAATAGTTCAAAGCAACATAAATTAAGAACAGGCGTTTTTCTTTGCCTCTCTCTCGCGCTGAATCTTTTTTTAGCAAGTTTATTTTGTCTCCCTCACTGCGCGCGCCGTGTCTTTCTCGAAATTAAACATTTTAGGGTAAAAACACATCATACAGCTGATAAAACTGTATATGTCGCTGCGTGTCATCCACACAAATCACAAAGGAAGAAACTGTAACAAATAGCCTTGTTGCTTCAAAAATACAGCATGCCTTGCTGAATTCACCTTAAAACGAGATTGATCGCGAATTAAAGAGCTCTGTATCTGCTAAATTGAAATTGTGTGTGTGGAAAACCTTTAAATACAATAAATAAAACTACAATATTTATAATTTAATAAAATATAGGGCCTACATATAGACTTTTGGAGATTTATCCTTAAAATAATTTTGCCTTTGCCTGGTCATCAGGCTGCTTATCGGACACTCTCCATATGAAAGACGGAACATTAACACCTCTTGTCCTGCACCCCCACGATAAAGCAACTTCTGCTACTGCGTTCTCCAAACCCCCCACAGGCTATCTGAGTTTGAGACTGCAAAACAAAGAGTTTGCAATTCACACTTAAATCGCTATTCTAGACATTAGCAATAGGCTATTAAAGTGTTGATAATGAAGGAATTAAATAATTTAGGCTATGTAGTAATATTTCTGTCATAAATGTTTATTACTAAATATTTAATTATTTCAATAATTGAAGAATTAAAACGCTCAAATGTTAAACTCAATATTAAATACCACAGGGATCTTTGAATCCTTACAACCAGGGTGTGATTTGTGAATTAAAGTTTTTTTCAAATAAATCTCGAACCACAGTGCTTCGATCTGCTGTTAAACTAAATAACATTTATAGACTAATTATGAACTTGAAACAATATCGCAACATTGACAAACACATTTATTTGATCTGTTTTTACAATTTAATTCAGGGCGATTAAGCCTACATTTAATTAGAGCGAGATTTTCCCCCTTTCCTTGTCCTTTCCTCATTGGGAAGCGCTTGAAGCACATGATAGCTAAACATGTTTGAGTAGATCCTCTGTACCTCTCGGTTTCATATGGATTTCATAATCAGGCTTTAGACATAGCCGATTCATTTCGTATCGTGACTGAGCTGAGGCAAGTGGCTTTCGGTTCATTTTTGTGATGCCGTAGTTCCCGGAGACAGAGACAAGCCTAATATGAATAAAAGTTTACAGTTTTGAACGATGTAGGCTACTCTACTTTTATCTGTATGACCGAAAAACTACAGAGTAGCCTATTAAGTTATTTTAGCTGTTAACCTGTTAAGCTGCAACCCCACTTTTGAAAAATCCCAAGAAATGACATACCCAAACTGAAACAGATACAGTTCATGAACCCTTTGTACTAAAAGCACAAGTATGATCTCATTTGAAAGCTGACACCTGGCAGTTTATTGTAAATGTAGAATTAATTATTGTCATAATGACAAAAATTGTTATAAATAGCTTCAAAGTTTTGTAAAGTTATTAGAAATTATTTTTTATGAAACATCCTCATAAAAAAAAAATTTGAAGTTGGCACTGGAGCATTCTAGAAATGCACTACAGCTAATGCCACATGTCTAAACATTTTATGTTTAAAATCTTAAGATAATAAGTCCAAAACTCTGTATTTAGTGAAATGTTTTTCAAGACCATGTCATGTGACTTTATTTTGATTTGACGCTAAAATGCTACTGATGTTTATTGTCATCTTCTAACCATCTATCCAGTATATTGTCTTTATTGTTTTGTGGTGCAAACGAGCCCCATTCAGTCTCAGTCTCCCCCTGCACACATTCACACCTCTCCAGCCTGGTTATGGCTCTAAATATGCATTTCTTTTGTCTGCATTATAGTTACTAACGACTGGCTATTCACAGGCTATTCATATGGTTTCAGTCACTAATTTCTTTTCTTAAAGTTCACCCTTACATTTTAAACTGTATCAAATGCATTTCTTGAATAAAGAAACATTTCAGTAAGCATTCAAAAAATAATAAAAATATAACTTCTAGGTGGCAGGTGCACCTAGGGCTAGCTAGCATGTTAGCTTAGCACACCATCAATACACGACAATTTATGAGATTAAAACCATGTTTGTGCTTATAAACTTACTTTATAAAGCAAATCGAGTATTTTAAATAATTTTTTGTGATCTAATTTGGCTTCAGATAAAAAATCAGACAGAAAATATACTATTGGATAGTGTTCTGCACAACGATTCTATATAGATTAGCATTACATTATAAATATAATCTATTATTATGGAAATACCTGGCATGGATTGAAAAACACAGGTAACTCAAATATCATAGCAAACATGTTTATTGTCTTCAAAACTGCATGTTACAGCCATAGTTACAGCGCGATCTCGTTAGCTTTGTGTGTGTTCGAGGCTTCCTGGATTGTCACATGATTATGGCACTTCTTCATGTTCTAATACTGTGCACAGGGCGGCGAGGGCGCCCTCAGGCTATTGGTATGAATTGAAAACACAGTATCAGAGTTATGCAAACGCTCATAATGATTACATCGACGCATTTGGGTATAAATTCAATAAATATTATTCCTGTCTATAGAAATCTGATGTAAACCTATCAGAATATATCAATATTTCTCCAAATCTGCACATTTTTGAGCTAAAGCCCTGAGGCACGTTGTTTTGTGTATCGCTGTCATGACGACGGCACGGGAGTTTTTTTATGAATGAAAGCGGCTGACGCGCATAATTCATATCAAAGGTATCGACTAATTTTTTCATTTCATAACTCCTGACACAAATTAAGAAATAACTGTCGCTATAAGTTTCTCAGAATACAATAGTGGTCAAATTCTGAAACTTGAGTCTTATATCTTTTTAATGATGTATAGTTTGTCAAGGTATAACATTAAATCTGATAGTAACTTTGAACTATATATAAATAAAACCGCTTCAGTGCGTCCGCGCTCTGGCAACGGTTAACAGGTTAAGAGAAAAATAAATCCAAATGAACACGTTTGTCGAACACTAATTCAATATAGCCTATAGCATATATATATACCCCACTAACGGCAATTGAAAAAAAAAATGAAGCAATTGCTGCTGTTTTGCACAATATCCCTTTGCGCCACCTGGTGGTCATTTAGCAAATGACTTTGAAATGCGACTGGTTTATTTTTACCGCGGTAGTTTCGCCACGGCAGCTAGCGCGGCGGTAATAGGCATTCTGGTTGGTTACCATCTAATAAAAATATATAACATTATTCAAATGAATCAGTGAATTGTTGTTTTGAACCTGTTCATTTTAATAAATTACCCAAATGAACTGATTCATTGTAATGAATCGGACTTCCTACTGCTTCATTTGAGAGAAAGAGAGAGAGAGAGAGAGAGAAATAGTCATTTTTATGTGTGCAAAACAAAGATCTCATTCATCAAACATGAGCAGAATGAATTTCTGTGTGAATCATTCATAAAACCATTATTTTGTAAATTAGATTTACAAATGATTTACACAGAAATGGGTTCAAGAATGACACCCAATCTTACAAAAACAGCAACGGCGTGTTTTGGGACGCTAAAGCGTTTATCTCCCATCACTGCGATACTGTCACACTGCTGACAAATATAGTTAGTTATAACTCAACGCTGTCCATCACTTAAGATTCAACTCAACTGAAAGTGTGTATGCACGAGTCAGGCTTTTATATTTCAAAATGTTTTCCAGTTCAATGTTTGACGTGTGAAAATGAACCAGCTAGCATTAACTTTGAAGGCTAAAATTTCATCATTTAATATTGTTTTCAGTATTATTATTACTTTTTATTAATATTCATAATCAGTAGTGTTATGTATCTGTATTATTACTTTAGATTTTTAAATCTACGTCTTTGATGATTGGGAGCTGATGTGAGCTAGTATTCTCTCGGTTCGGGGTCAGAGTCGGGGCGAGACTTTAACAGCAACCTCGAAATGAAATGTCCAGTTGGATTTAAACATCCCTTCACCTCAGATCCCAGCAGGCCGAGCTTCTGAGCTGCTTTCTGATTGGCCGCTCTGAAACGGGACTGATAATGCGTGACACTGTCCTGGGGGTTGCGGGGTCAAAGCGCTCTGTCATCACTAGCGATGTGCTTTCAGTCTCGGGTCAGAGGTTAAGAGGTGGAGAAGATGAGATGGACATTCATTGATAAAGACCTCACTGCGCGACAGAGCGAGAAGGACAGGGGAATTATGGGTATGAGAAGGGAACAGTGAACTGACTATCGCTCACCTCGCCATCAGATTCAAACAAAATGACTTTCATATTCCTGTTTAGAAGGTTTTATGGATGCTGGTATGAATTTAATAACTGTTAAATTAGCATTTAGTTCAGTGGTTCTCAAGTGGTTTTACTTCAGAACCAAAACATATGACCAAAATTATTGTTCAAAAAAAATCAAACATTGCCACACATTAATGTTAATACTTATTAACTAATATTTAATTAATTAAATTATTATTAATATCAACATCAATGTCAATATAGGCCTTGTCCACACTAATATATTTTCATTTGAAAATGCATCTTCTAAAAAACGAGACAGCGTTTTTTTAACAACAACATTTTTTGGAAACATACTCCCAAGTGGATACATTTTCACCTTGTAGTGTGACAAATAGTGTAGTGTGAAAAAACTACATTCTCGCCTGAAAATCTCTTAAAACTACATTCAGTGGCATAATAACAGTAGTTTTTGTAAAATTACAGCAGGTTTGCTCCTCCACCATTGACGCTCACCGTGAGAAAAGCTGCCAGTGTAGATCTGGCAGAAACAAGCGGAGTGGAACAAATTGGGAAACGGTTTCCATGTGATATTAGTGGAAGAAAAGGCTCTCAGCCAATCAGATTCGAGATTAGAATATTGCATTAGTAGAATAAAAGTCTCTCAGCCAATCGGATTCGAGATTAGAAAATTGCATTAGTAGAATAAAAGTCTCTCAGCCAATCGGATTCGAGATTAGAATATTGCATTAGTAGAAAAAAAGTCTCTCAGCTAATCGGATTCGAGATCTATCTATCTATAGTGTTAATCATTTTTATTAACTTTAACAATAATTTTTATTGAAATAATAATAATAATAACCCATGTTATAATGTTTACATTTGTGCCATAATATTGTTGAGCTAATTAGACACAACCTTTCACATTTTTATTATTTGCATTTTTAGAGTGTTTTCCCAGCTGATTGAATCAGAACAGACCAGAAACTCTTTTTTTTAAATCTATATCCACTAGCCACCCGTTGATAACCACTGATTTAGCTAAAGTGCTACGCTGCTCTCTCTCTCTCGTTCTGTGCAAACATCAGCTTGTCTTTTTCTCACGGTTTACCCACTGTATTAATGTCCTCCTACATAGAGCCTCAGTAAACAAATGTCTCTGCTGCCTGATTCCCTGCTTATATTGAGCCTGATATTCCTCCTGATAAATATGTGCTCTAACAGGTGTCTCCTCGTTCTGCTGACATTCACTTAGCATGTCCACCCCGGCTAACCGCTGAAATGAACCCACCATTTCCAGATCAGTCTGCAGGCAAAAACATCTTTCTCTATTAATGACGATTAAAAATCAGGCGTATATTCAGATGGAAAAAAAAGCAAAAATTTCATAATATGACAGTGGATATTTTAGCATGTTTTTTCCCCCCATTGTTGTGGACTACAGCTCCCATGATCCTCTAGTGACAGCTAACCAGTTCATTTAGGGATATATTCAGTAAAACGGTAAGGGGAAAGAGTTCATGTATACTGGTCTTGACATTACTGTAACATAGTCACTCCTGCTGGCCATTTTGGCATGTTGAATTTTATATTTACATGCGTACAGGTTCTGTGTTTCTTCTAGCGTCTCAGAGCAGCTCCGTTCACAGTAAATGCTGCTCCTCACGAGCTCAGTCTCTGCATTTGCTTTTTGTTTGGGTTTCCAATAATGTGCATTTGGGAATGCATATAAAGTCTGACGCGCTTTGTGTTTCATAGTGAAGTGTTGCACTGTAATACTTTACATGCTTGGAGCGTCTCAGCAGTTCAGTTAACAAACTCTGCATATGCTGCGAGTTTGACTATTGTTCATTTAGGTCTATTTTTATTAGCACAAAAAAAAAAACTGTATAAGTTAACTCGATTAATCGTCAAAATAATCGTCAGATTACCCGTTTAATCGGCAAGATAATTGATTAATTACTCAACAAATTGACAAAAACGACAGATTACCCGGCAAAGTGGGAAAAACAAATGACTAATAACTCGATTAAAACGACTGATTACATGATTAATCACCAAATATAATCTACTGATTACTCAATTAATTGTAAAGATATTCGACTGATTACTTGATTACCAAAATAATAGTTAGTGACAGCCCTAGACTAGTTAAAACATTTCAAAATGCACCTGCATTGTTTTGCATTTTGTGACTTTCAGTCGAATAAAAGACTATTTTTCAAGTCATATATTTAGTCACTGAAGATTTCTTAAAATATCGATTAGTCTCATTCTTGTGAACCCAATATCGTGTATCGTCTCGTCTTGTGAGCGAAATGTATTGTCACACCCCTACTAAAATGCAATTTTCCAATAACAAAATGGTGGCCATGAAAATGCTGAGTGACTCGTAACTTTGGAAAACCACTAGCCACAGTGGCTGATGAACATAAAGGTTAATGTCAAGCCCTGCATGCATTTTTTTCTTCAGTCTGATTAGTTGCAGAAGCTTTTATCAGTAAGTCAATGATCAATTTGCAAACTACTCAGGCAGCAACACACGGGTAAAATCTTCGGCTTGATCTCTCCAAAACGTGGAGATAAAGATGTCTTCAGAGGAATTGGACTTTGCGAGTGCCATTTAAGAGTCAGTCTGAGGCAGTTCAAGAGACGGAAATCAATTCTCAGTTCAAATATCCACTCACTGCACTGTTTGCTTGCATGTTTTTTTCAGCTAAGAAATTGATATTTGCTTTAGAAGTGTGTACGTCTCCTGAATCAGAATGAACTGCAGTCGGCCCATGTTTGCTCTCGTTGGCCGTCTCGACCATGTCTGGACAATGTCCTAATGTCTCCCTGACACAGATGTTGATGAAATTACATCAGTCCCCAGGCCTGCTTCTCATCAGACACTGACAAGCAATTAGAGACTCAATTAGCACATATTTTACAGAAGCGACGCAAGGTGCTGTCTTCACATCGTCTGATCATTTAAAACTAACTGTGAATCTTATGAAAAATGGTCAAAAAATGACGAAATGTTCAGCTCATATTTCACTTTAAAATCAAAAGAAAAAAATAAATTATACTTTGTATGAAGATAATATTTTTATATTAATATCTATATTTGAATATATATAATATATTCAAAAATTCATTAAACAATTTTGGCATTGTGGCATAATTTCCATGATAATTAAGCACATTTTACCCTCTCAATTTGTATTACTGTAACGCAAAAAATAAATAAATAAATAAATAAATATATATATATATATATATAGTACAATTGTAAGCATACATCACAGCAGTATTTGTTTCATTAAAATATTTAGATATATTTAAGTCGTTATGTCCAGATAACTGGAATATAATTCTTACTACAGGGTAATTTCGTTTCTATATTATAATAATGAGAATGATTTTTTATTGCATCACAAAATTTTAAAAAAAATGCTGGGTTGAAAACAACCACTTCTGAGTTATTTTGCAAGCCAGTGCTGGGTAAATGTTGGATAGAAAACACCTGCTGGGTTATTTTGACCCAGCTTGTTGGGTTTTATACATTAACCCATTTTCTTTCTGTTTTCTGACATAGTGCTGGGTCAGTCAACCTGATACTCAAAGTTTTCCATTTGAAATAATAAAAGCGCACTTAAACAGTTCATTTACCATATTTTTATTCAATGGCAAGTTAGTCTTTTACAAATCACGAAATACTCAAAAACATTTAGTAAACGTTTAGGACGTGACAGGAGCAGCCAATGGGAACCTGTCGGAAGAAAACTTATGTTCCAGTTCATTAAATGACAATCATATATAGTATGAAAAGTTACATCAGAAACAGCTTTACCTTGTGCCATCTCATCTGTCAGATATTTAAGTTTCAACCTATCAAACGCATAGCGCGACCACAGCTGCGATGCTAGCGCTAGCAAGTGGAGCGTACGCCAACATTGTTGCACATGACAGCGTTGTTTCGGTTCTGGTCATGCATTCGTTTGGCGAGAGGCACGTCGTTCGCTTTGAGTGTGTATCCGGTGTATGTTGTGTTTGTTTCTAGAAGGCTAGCGTTCATAGCAGACGTTAGCTGAGACGTACAAGTAAAAAAACAGTCAAATGTACAGTAAACTCTTTGTACAGAAAAATTTCATAGGAATGCAATGTAAAACAAACCTTAATTTCATTCAGGAAGTTTTCTCTCAGAACAGAACACAAGATGACCAGTGTCCAGTTTAAACCGGTTTGGCACAGACTACCCAACATTGGGTTATACTGACCCAGCACTTGGTAGGTATGTGAGGGGTTCATCAATTGTATTGACAGTAAAAATGAATGACCCAGCAGCAGAGTTACAGAAAAAAACTATCCAGCACCTGGGTAAAAATGTTAAAAAATAACCCAATAAAATGACCCAACCCAGCACTTGGGTTAAAAAATTAATTTTGAGAAAAAGTGAGCTGGACATTCCTTGTGAGATTGACCCAGGAGCACTAGTCTAATCTAGCTCACTGCCATTTTCAACACAGACGCGTCTGACCTGTTCATTATCAGTTTAATCTGGGCTTTCAACATGGACTGCGCCTGACCTTTAAACCTCATCCTGAGATATCCGCCTCATTGTTGGAGAAAATCTCCTTCTCTACTGAGAGTCTGTGGGGTTATCAATAATTCAGCTGATCTTTAAACCACCTGTTATTATGTAAATTCGCTCGGGTTACACGATACGTGTGTCACCCTTCAGATCTCTGCGGTTGATTTGATTCACAGAAGGTCTGACGTCTCTCAGGACTGCGGACCAGTCGCCTCCACTCACACACACAAAGGCTGTTTAACGCTAAACGTGTCGCAATAAACCAGAGGCAATTTCACGGCTTCCTCTGAAAATTACTGTTTGCCCTTGAAAGCAGTCATCAGTAGTTGCTTGTTTCTGCCTTGTTCACATTCTGAATGTTTCCCCATTTTTATCGAAAAGGGAAAAGCCATTTTAATTTGAAGCTTTGTCAGCATCTAATGATGGCCTAATGCGGCTCTGTTGTGTGTTTTGGGCACTTAGTAAGATAAAGGTGTTGTGTTTAAAAGCAGATGCATATTCTTCCAGATCATTCTAGCGTAATGCGCTTGTTGCCTGCAGTGAGGCTCTGCGAGCGGCAATAAATGTCAGAAGTGTTTTACCGCTCGCTAGCTGTGCTGCCGTCGCAGACATTAAATTCCATTATGTCGGTTCATGCGCCAAGTGCAGGTCTGCTGTCGGAGGCAGGAGGGTGAATACTGTACACTCACACTGAATCACTAAATCACTGAATCACAGAGACAGTCTGTGGCATCTACAGACCTACTGGTCACAAATTTGGAATAATTACGATTTTTTAATCCATCCATCTATCCATATTAATTTATCTGTCCATATCCATCCATCCATCCATCCATAATAATTCATCCATTCATGCATCCATAATAATTCATCCATCCATCCATAATAATTCATCCATCCATCCATCCATCCATCCATCCATCCATAATAATTCATCGATCCATCCATCCATCCATAATAATTAATTCATCCATCCATCCATGCATCCATAATAATCCATCCATCCATCCATCCATCCATAATATCTCATCCATCCATCCATGTTCAATATCAACATACACATCTGGGCTTTTAACATTTTCCACATATGACCTTTAAACCTTCAGGCTTCTTTCTCTACTGAGAGTCTTTGAGCTGATCTTTAAACAACCTGTTATTATGTAAATTTGCTCCAGTTCACTGATGGAGATCTGTGAACAAAATTATATTTTATCATTTAACTTATAAAAATAGTTAAATGATAAGAAGAACTGATAAGAATGTAAAAAATGTGTACCTTGTGTACCTTGGAATGCAATGTAAGTCGCTTTGGATAAAAACATCTGCCAAATGCATAAATGTGAATATGAAATGAAAAAATAGAAATTATAAAGAGAAAAATAAGTAAACAAGTTATATAGATAAATAATTATATAATAAATAAATAATTATATATATATATATATATATATATATTCATCATTTTTACAAGATTATTTTATTACAATTATGACAAATATATAGTATATTAAATACTCAATACATTTATATATTTACACAGTACCGGTATATATCATAAAGTGGATACACATACAAATATTTATAATAATAATATTAATTGTTTTATTTTTACTTAAATTACTTAATTTTACTTAAACTGTATTAATTACTACTATAATTACTATGTATTATTACTATAATTATTACACTAATAATTATTTAATTTATTGTGTATTTTTTATAAAATATAATACATATTTAATTGTATTTAATTTTATATTATATTCATATTATAACAAATAAATTCAATGAATATATATATTAAATTGATAGATATTATACAGTATAAATATAATATAATTAAATACTGAAATGTAAATATAAAATATAATTATTATTACTATGAGGATCTTCAATAATTTTTAATAATAATGATAATAAAAATGTACTTATTTAATAGAAATTATGTCATCTATGATCTGAGATCTGTTCTGTCTGTCCTTCTATCTTTCTAGCTCTATTTGATTTTGTCTGGAAAGCTGGTTGAATGGGATTCAGCAGTGGCTTTTAATCCTAAATGACTTGATGGATTAGACAGCTCAATAATTGGCGTAACCTGAGGTTAAGTGCTTCAGTTAAAGGCACAATAGGGGGATCTCAGCAGCTGCCCATTTCATTAGTCACGTCTGTTTTTATGTATCGTAAAAGATGAGGTTTTATACCTGTACACCAGGGTGTCGTCTATGGTGCTGTTGTACTGGATCTGATACATTCGGATCCCGGGAATGTGGCGTTCGGAGGGCCAGTGGATCACGGCGGAGTTGGCGGTCAGGTTTTCGACCACAACCCTCTTGTTCTGCGGTTTGGTGTCGTTGCTGCCGGATTTGGTGGATGTGGTGATGTCGGAGAGTCCCGGATCCGCCTCCCTCATGTGACCTGTGTTGTTGACGAACAGCGGGAGCGGGATCATGTTGACCTCTACGGCAGCCGTAGCGATTCCTGCGGCGTTGGAGGCGACACAGTTGAAGGCGCCGCTGTCTTTAAGCGTGGTGATCAGGATATCCAGGGTGCCGTTGTCATACAGGATCGTGCGGGAATTGTTATGCACCAACTTTCCATCAGGAAAGCGCCAGTGTATAGCGGGATCGGGGTCGCCCATCGCCTTGCACTTCAGCGTGACGCCCTGGCCCTCCATGACGTAGGGTTTGGTGACCTGGTGTTTGGTGATGAGCGGCGGCTCACAGATGAACTCCTCTTCCTGAATGGACCAGAAATACTTGTCCATCAGGTGTTCTGGAGAAGCACAAGTCTCTAGATCATCCTCTCTCGTCAGGCGACGCAACCAGAGCAACTCGCAGTTACAGTGGAGAGGGTTTCCGCCGAAACTCACGGCTAGCTTGTTGGAGCTGGACATCTTGGGATCCGACAGGACTTGCGCGTGTTGGAACAGCGTGTCCGGCGGGAGCGTCTGAAGACGGTTCGATGTCATATCCAGACGTACCAGCTTTGTGAGGAGTGTGAAGGTCCCGACGCCGATGTGGTCGATCAGATTGTGGTCCAGCGTTAACGTGTTGATGGTGGTCATCCTGGCGATCGCCTCCCACGGTAACGTCCTCAGGTTATTGTAGGACAAATCCAAGTCCTCAATGGTGGACACGAACTCGTCGAAGGACGTCAGCTCGACGTGGTGAATCTGATTATTGCCCAGGATAAGGTGTCTCAGGTTGATCAAACCCTTCAGCTGGTCGCTGTTGATGACCGTCAGCCGGTTTCCGTCCATGTGTAACGCTCTGAGGGACTTCAAGCCCACGAAGGCGTGCGGAGCGATCTGGCTGATGGTGTTGCGTGACAGCGTGAGATGCACCAGACTCGTCATGTTCATGAAGTCTTTCCTGCGGATGGCCGTGATGAAGTTGTCGGTCAGCCGGAGCTCCACGGTCTTGCGGTCGATGGACGGTGGCACGAACAGCAGTCCAGTCTTGGCACAGAGGAGCGTGAGTGTGGGTGAGATGGTCTGACAGATGCAGCGACCCGGGCAATGCTGAGCCTTCACCAGCGCCCCGAACACCAGCACATAAAACACCAGCCTCTCCATGATTCATCAGCTTCCTGGTCCTGCGGATACACACAGAATGAAGACATCAGGATTTATACAACACACAAATGCTTGTGAGGCAGGATTGCAGGATTTAATCTTAGGCATTGGCTATTTGCACTAAGTGTAAATAGCATATTTTCTTAGCTATAGATGCTATTTAAACTAAGTGCAAGTAGCAATAGAGTCTATTAAAACTATGTAAAAATAGCAGTATTTTCTTTGCAATCAGTGTAAATATTAGTCAGAAGCTATTCATTAAGGATGCACCGATATGAACATTTTGGCTTATACCGATAACATTCTTTATATTTGAAAGCTGATGACCAATATATTGGCCGATAAATCTAAATAGAAATTTTTATATAATTTTTGAGAGCCTGATTACAAAACTAAAAGTCTCACCATAAAACACAAACACACAATTATAATGTTCTTATTATAATTTTATGTAGCCGATATGACAGACTTAACTGTTGCACTTCACTGTATTTTCCTTTTATGAAGTGATTCCAATCATATTTCAAGCAATTAAAAACCATCAAGTTGAACAGTGCGCATCTGAAGAGTCTCAGCTGAAGGAAATAATCCATTATTTATTGGCTTTAACATATCGGCCAAATATTCTTATCGTGCCACTAACGATAATATTAAAAATTAACATATATCGGCAGATATACCGCCAATATGGTGGCCGATATATCATGCATCCCTACTATTTATACTTATAAACAGTGTTAGATACTACTTACAGTGTTGTTGTACATTAAACAGTATGTAATAATAACAGAGTGTAAATGATTATACTTATTACAAAAATTAAATGGATGCCGCCTTATTGGGACAATAAAGCACACCCTACTCCTACCCACTTTATTTCCACTTTTCGAATATTTTCGAATTCGGTAAAAGGTTGATTCGAACTCTGCTCGATTTGCGATATTGATACTGTCAACAATCCAGCATCTTCAGTAATTTTGTCTGGATGTAAGTGGGCCGAGTTAGTGTAAATATCCTCGGGCAGCAAGGCAGATATATATCTATTTACTTACTGTAAAGAGTCACTCTGTTAATTTTATCCATTGGGAACGGATTAGATGGTCATAAATGTCTCTATATGGAAAGTGGAGGGATTGATTGATAACATCAGCTGAGAGGGAAAGTCATTTCAGAAGCGACTCGAGATACCAATTACCACTAGATGAAAATAATCTGAGAATAACCTTTTTTTTTTTTTCTTAAGAAAAACATGCGCTGGCAAGAACATGTATTAAGAAAGCAAGCATTTCATCACAAAAGCAGGAATCTGCGGTGAGCTTACTGACCCCGAGTAGGTTATTAAAAGTTTTCCTAACCTTTCGTGCGAGTCAAAGGAAAAGTAAACATCATCCAATATAAACAAGCTTCTGAAAATAAGACCAAATCCTTGAACTCTGCCATGTATTTCTTGTTATACTCTCAACAACAATTTCTTCCCCACAATATGACTTTTCACACGGACAAAATCCTCTCCAACACCTCATCATCAAGGTCCGTGGAAATTTCAGAGCGATAGCTTTGTGTGCTCCGGACCGATTCTGAGCTGAAGTAACACTCCGGAAAATTAGACAGTTGTAGGAGTGACTTAATTGTCCTATAAATTGTGGTAATAAACCTGAAGGGATGTGGAGGAATAAAACGGGCTTTGATCTACATCCATCAGGTTTTGATGTGGTTTGATGGGTCCCGTGTGCTACGACAGGCGCTCTCACTCTTTGATCTCCATTTAGCTGTATTGATTTCTCCGCTCAGAGATCTGGCTCTGCATTGAAAGGGCGGGAGAAATATATATATAAAAAAACTTAAAATGCTGATTGGGAAATAACCGCAAACTCCCTGATGGACCTGCACATCTGGTGTTTCTCCATGACACTACATTCATCTCCTCTCTGCAATCTCTCCATCCTCGTCGTGTTTATCGATGCGTCCACTTAACCCGGATCTCATGGCACATTTCCCAAGTCCTGTGAAACGTCAAACCAATGACACAATGTTAGCTGCTCTTTATTTATCTGCTGTCCTCTGCTCTGTAACTCTCCATCATTTTAAGAGCAAACTCTAGATGCGAGGCCTCGTCATGCTTGACATCATATTACATATTAACGTGTGATATTTTCCCAGTGCAGGTCGTAATAAAAGACATCATGTATGAAACTATGTCTAAATGAAATACTCTGTCGAGTGTAAAGAAGTCTCTTTGGCTGATTGGTTTTGTTCTCACATCTGAAAGCAACACGACACTGACTGCGACATGCCAAGAGTCCTGTAGTTTTAATAGAATCGAATACATTATGTTAAGTTACGAATTATATTAAATTCATAATATATTCATGATGAATTTGCTGTTGATATAAAATAATGCAACACACTATATTCACTATTAGACAGACAGACAGACAGACAGACAGATAGATAGATAGATAGATATAAATTATAATACAAATAATCCCTGTATAGTCTCTAAATTAATATTCATAATTGCATGCATTATAATGATATAAAAATGAGAAATTGTATTTCATGCTACTCTGCTAATTCATGTGTCTGCTTTCTCTCTGCTAATGAACATGTTCATTTGGCTTAATTAGCAAATCTAATTGCAAAAGCAAATGTGTGCATAACAGTGGCATCGATACGCGAGCTAGCGTTTCTGCAGTGCTTGTAAATGCCGGCGCTGATCGATAGGTCTGACTCCGTACGAGTCCGAGTTCAATAAGGGCCCGATCCGCCAGCGATGAGGAATAATTGTGTGTGTATTCAGTGCTAACTGGGACACAGTGTCTTTTCTCAGTGGAGAGTGTGGCGGAGCGATTCCTGTCTCTGTCTCGGAGGATTCACTCCATTGATCTCCGGCAACACAGAAAAAAAAAAAAAAATAGCCCGGAGAACTTTGTTTCCAAGGCAACTCTGCGGAAGAATGCAGGTCTTTGAATGCCATTAAGCTGCGGGAGAATCCGAGGTCTTGATGGAGATGGGACAGGTATTGAATATTTACAAGTGCTTTAACCAGGCTTTTAAAGAGCGTGAAGAGCGGCCGGACACACGTGACATCGCATGCAGATTCCACAGCCATTCGTCTCCAGTAAAACACCAGACATTAACGTCAAAGTGAGGCGCTGGCTTTCTACAGCATCGCTTCTGTTGATCTACACAACCGTCACGTCGCCTGCGGACTCACTGGGCTCGTTACTTTAGTTTCAAGTAATTTCAGTGGAGTTACCGTTATTATTTTTTATACTTTAAGTAAATTTCCAAGCCTGTAATTTGTTACTTTTACTTGAGTAAAGAAGTTAAATCAGTACTTCTACTTTTACCACAGTATTTTTTAACACAAGTATCTGTACTTCTGCTTGAGTACCGGAAGTGAGTATTTTTGCCATCTCTGACTGAATGTAAATCAATGATAACATATACTTGCATTTGATGCATTTAAAATGCATTTAAATATCTGCCAATAATGTCTTAGTAAGATGATATTTAATGCTTTGTTTTATGATCAAATCTCTGTCGTTTTAAAACATATACAGTAATGCAATGAACTACAATGATGATCGAGAAACGAACAAACCTCCCTCAAAAGTCTGACGATCATATTTGAGACTCATGATTTTTCTTTTAAAAAAGTTTGGATAATCAAGTAAACCTGAGGTACTTCAGTCAGTAAGTGTTCATCTTGAAATATAAAGGATATTCTTACATTTACTTGATAAAAATCAGGTCAGATTTGACAGAAGAAAGACACGTGAAGCTCTAGCTGAAGGTTTGTACAATTATCCTAAAAGACTTTAACGTGGACAGAAAGTCTAAACTATCAATCAGACGACAGAAACGTGAAAATAAGTGAGGAATGAGTGAAAGATGATTTTATGTTTGTGGTAATCAAGCATGCTGTTGACTGAGCTTAACCCAGAATATTCCTCTAAAACTGCGAAAGCTCTTTCTTGCGACTGTGTAAATAGATAATAATCAAGCGTCTGTTGGATCAGAGCAGATTTATGAAAGTCTGCTGTACTTTTTCATAGAAATACTTCCTTCACTTACAGCACAAACAACTCATACATTTTTCAAACGTTACAGAGTTCAAAAGGTTCAGCTGAAAATGTGTGTCTCGGTTCATGAAACTTTCATCAAATCTGCTCTAGTAACTTACATTTCCTTGATCTCACCTTGAGGCAAGAGCATATTGCCATCTCCAGATGTGTGATGTGTGTTAAACGCCTGTTCTTTACACACCTGAAGCTCATCAGCTGCTGTGTTCACTCCTCAGAGACAGAGAAAACACCAATTACAGCCGACCGAAGTCTTGCCCTCGGTGTCATGGAACTTCAGACTTTAGCACATTATTGATGTGTGTGTGTGTGGTGTTTTAAACAGGCTTATTATCGTTAACTAAATCTAAAACTATTAAAAAGGTCATGACATGTTTTTTTTTTTCTTGTTTTTTTTTCACTTACACATTTTATATATATATATTAAGGCGAGACACTACAGGTGAATATGGTAAAAGTTTTAACTAGCAGATATCACCATGAAACTTTCCCAGTTGATTTCCTACATTAAGATGTATTACAAGTTTTCCGTAATTTAATGTTTAAATATGCAAATTTGTCATTATCTAATTAAATATGTGCTAATTTGTATATATTTTAAAAAACGAAATCTGAGTATTGGATAAAGCCAGGTTCAAAATTATTTTTTCATTGTGTTCACATATTAGATGTGGAAAAAATACAGAGGGATTTATGGATATCTACTTTTGTTATCCTGTAAATCAGAATATACTGTCAAAAAATTGATTTTCGCCATGTATTTTGGAATAAAATGTTACATAAATCAGGCTAGGAATAATATATTTACAAATCCCTCTGTAAATGTCTTCATAATATAACTAAGTACAAGACTGGGAAGTTTGGTGTATATAGGTGCTACTGGAGTGGAGATTTCGGACTTGGGAGTATGAGAGAAAGGTCATTTTGAGAAAACGGGCTTTAAAGATTTATATCAGCCAATGAGATTGCGCATTTAGAGTTAAATCCCCCCTTTTACTTTCACGATTGGTTGCTGATAAAAAGGAAATGACCATATTTGGATCCGACAGCATTGTACAGGAGAGAGAGAGCTTTCCAGCGGTGTGTGTGATGACAGAGAGCAGACAGAGATCGCGGAGCAGCATGTTGATTAAGAACGCCAACTTTTGTTGAATTTAGGAGAAATCTACAGACGCAAACAGACAAAGTGTAGTAAAATAAAGACCTAAATGTGTATTTCGGACTTTTTTTCACCACAAGTCTGAAAGAAGCTTGTATTATTGAAGACAAATATCCCAAAATCTCAAAATTGACCAGTGGAAAAAAAAAACAATGTTTTGTCCTGCCGTGTCTCGTCTTAAATATTATTTCAAAATATTTTATATGAATAATAATGTTAATGTTAAATTATTAAAATATATTAAAATATTAAAATAACTAAATATACTTATAAATATAATATAATACAACTAAAATTGTAAAATTGTAGTGTTGAAAGTAAAAACAGTACTGGTAATTTATATATATATATACACATATATATATATATATATATATATATATATATATATATATATATATATATATATTAGATATGAATGAAGAACAAAACACTAAATTTGGTATTTATCTGGTATTTATCTCACACACTACAGCTACTGGTTTTATTTTACTATGCAAAAAACGCATAGAAAAGCAAACAGCTCACAGGAAAACACATGGACTACAACATTAATTATGTTGGTTCTCTCTTGTTTTTGCATGTGTTCATAATTTATTTGAATGACAACCTAGATAAAAATTATGTTGGCCCAATTTGGCATGTTTCATTGCGTTATTATCACAAATAAAACAATTAAACTCCCAAGCACAACTACGCAATATGATTACAATACAAAATCCTTAATAACATACAAATAAAGGCTGAAGATGTCAGTGTTCCTATAGGCCGGACTTAAAGCTCAAAAGCCTCTCAGAAAACTGTATCTTTTGCCTATTTATTCATGGGAAATGTTGTCGCTGACTAATTTTCCTGTGCTCTGGTAAACAGAGACGGTCTCTCTGAAGGCTGTGCTTGTTTGTGTCCGAGTGCGGTCTAATAACTCATCAGTCACGGACTATTATGATGGGAAATTTAACGAGATGAATCACTCTCCGAAGTGTAATGAGCATTTTAATAAGCTGCAGTTCTTTATCCAGACAACACTGCACACAAAGACGCTTTCACGAATCAAAAAGTCACGAATGAGCTAACGGAGAACTTGCGATGCTTCTTTGTTTGTCCAGGCGTGAGTATTCCCGAGCCGGGACACTATCTGAGGACTCGAACTCCTTCACTGATCTGTTAATGAGCAGAACAATCCTTTCTCCACAGCGTTTTCTTCCTCGTGTCAGCCAACACCCGGTTCAGCTGCACCGAGGAGAAGCCTTCTCTACGCCGGTTCAATCGGAAGCTCCTTGACTTTAAAAGTGCATTTCACGCTGCATTATGGGAATGAAAACATGGCAGGACTTTACGTTTTTTAAACCCTCGCTCTAGTGAACGACAGATGCATTTACAGTTCATATGCTTTAGTTCACCAACAAATGAACAATCTGTCATCATTTACTCATCCTTATCCATACAATGAAAGTCAATGTTGTTTGAACCCCAGTTTTCTCATCAGAAGAAAGAACGCCATCTAGGTTTGCAACACATTACTGTAAATAAATGATGACATGCTTATATTTTTAGGTGAACTATCCATTTAAAGGGGTCAATATTTAAAGGGATATTTAAAATCAAACAGATCTCGGTCCCCATTGACTTCCATAGTAGGAAAAATATATACTATGGTAGTCAATGGGGACCGAGATCTGTTTGGTTACAAACATTCTTCCAAATATCTTCCTTTGTGTTCAGCAGAACAAAGAAACTCATACAGGTTTGGAACAACTTGAGGGTGAGTAAATGATGACAGAATTTTCATTTTTGGGTGAACTATCCCTTTAATGCCATTTTGCCATTATTGTTCATGCAAAAGAAGCTTTGTTTATGGTTGATCCATTCACTTCGCTGTCAAACCTCATGATTATACACTCTTTTAGACTATTCTGTACAACAACAAGCAGAGAAAATAATAACTCTACCGTATAGTGGATTGTAGTGCTGGACAAAACAACAACTTACAACCCAATAACCAGAATCTAGACGGGCTGTGAGTCTCTAGTTTACCAAGTCAGACATCAGCAGAACTTTACAGCTCAAATACACATTTATACTAAGAAATTCATATGATTTAATAAATATAGGGCTGCACATTTCTGCTGTTCAACCCTCCAGACGTCATAGACCTCCATTAGGAGTGTTTTACAGTGCGATTATGGAGAAATCATTAGTATTAGAGCAGCAGTGCTCGACGATTCAACTTCAAATATTTATTCTAAAACTGTCGCCTCTGTGTTTTAAAGTTTACCTTTGGGTTTACCTGTCAAGCACGACCTTTACATATCCTTTGTTATTTTCCATGAAGATCTGCTGACTTTTACAAGAGTCCTCAGAGATGATTCGAGCTCAAGAGTCTGAAACTGAGCCGAACATCTCAAGAACGTGCTTACAGCTCATTACTAAAGCTACAGGAGATTTCATATTTACATTTAATACAAAACTAATTAAGATTACTACTACTACTAATAATAATATAAAAATATTATATATAAAATTTGGATTCACTCACACACACACACACACTATATATATATATATATATATATATATATATTACGAGGACAAAACAGAGGTCATTGTGTTTGGCCAGCTAAATGACCCCACTAAGGCCCTCCTAGATGCAAGCCCATTGGCACCTTTCTGTAAAACGTCGGTACGAGATTTAGGCATCCAAATAGATGATAACCTAAAAATGGAGAAACACATAAATTCGGTGGTACGTGCTTGTTTTTATAATTTGCGTCTCTTAGCAAAAACGAAACCTTTCCTATCTAATGTAGATTTCGAAAAGATTATTCATACTTTTGTGATATCGCGTCTCGATAACTCCCTCTATTGTGGCATTTCTGCCACATCCCTGGCCCGTTTACAATCAGCACAAAATGCTGCAGCGAGGCTGTTAAAGAGGATCAAGAAATACGAATCCATTACTCCGATTTTAGCTCATTTGCGCTGGCTCCTCTTTCATCTTAGAGTCAAATACAAGATTTTAATGTTTGTATATAAATCGCTAAATAATCAGGCCCCAGTGTACCTTGCAAACCTTTTGATTCCTCATAATCCCCAGAGATCATTGCGCTCAGAAAATCAAAAACTTCTTGTCGTACCAAGGACCAAACGCCTACATAAAGGCGATCGCGCTTTCGCTGTTATGGGACCGAGATTATGGAATGAGCTGCCTTTATCTATTAGATCTGCTAAATCTATATCAGTTTTTAAGAACCTGCTCAAGGCCCATTTATCACTGACCGCTTATAATAAGTAATTTCAATGTGGTATATGTGGTGTCTGTGGCGTGAGATTTGTTACTATGTATGTTTGATACTGTATCTTGTATTCTTTTTTATTTTAATGTAAAGCACTTTGGGCAACCTTGGTTGCATTTAGCAGTGCTATATAAAGAAAGAAAGAAAGAAAGAAAGAAAGAAAGAAAGAAAGAAAGAAAGAAAGAAAGAAAGAAAGAAAGAAAGAAAGAAAGAAAGAAAGAAATATAATATCAATATTTATAATAATTTACATTTAAAATATGAACTATTTTAAAAAAAATATTATTATTTTGTTAATTTGCTCTTTTTTATAATATTTATAAATAAATATATAAAATATTATATAGTGTGTATATAATATTTAGACCTCGTTGTTGTTAATTTGCTCTTTATATATATATATATATATATATATATATATATATATATATTACATACACATATTTAGATGTCACATTTATTAACTAATAAATATTTAACTTGGCAAATTAGTTTTTGCTGTTATATTAAGAATCATGAAATTTCACAGGTATTGGTGTCATTTAGCGAAGCCTTATTCATGAGAACCCTATTAAGCTTTAAGTGTATTTGGTTCAAGTGTTCTGGCATCAGTATCTGTAGATAAAGTGTGATTTTAACAGAGCGAGCGTGTGTGTCATTAGAGAGCCACGTGTGTGTGTGTGTGTGTGTGTGTGTGTGTGTGTGTGTGTGTGACCCAGAGCGCTTCAGATCCGCATGACTACTGACGACACGTCTAATGTTTGTTTGTTTGAGCTGCAATACAAAGGTTAAAGCTCCTGTTCCGTGACTTCTGTCTTTCGCCTAAAGGAAGAGTTCACAAGCACACATGATGTAAACAAACATGAAGGATTCCTGCCGTCCCCAGGAGATTCCCGAAGCTCTCGCTCAATCCAGAGGTGTTTTCAGGATCTTTCTGCACGCGCTCGTCCTGGTTCGTCCCACGAGTTTAGGTTGTTTTTCAGTACACAAAATTGACATACTGTAATACTACAGACTACATCAACTTTTCTCTGTGTTCCTGTTTAAATTAATGCTCACTTGTTTTAAAGTAACATTAATGTGTCACACTACAAACCATGCACCAATATTCACTGCAAAACTGAATGAATAGCTTCAACAATAGACTGAAGAAACATTAGAGATACTTGACATGTGACAAAGGACTTTTTTGATATTCTTCATAAATCTGAACATTGAATAAAGTCAGGTTCAAGATTCTTGTTTGATTTTGTTGACATAACAGAGTTAGAGTTTTTACAGAAAGGATTTTGAAAATCTTTTTATCACTCCATAAACAAATAAAAATACTGTCAACAGCTAGAAAAAAATTCACCTTGTTTTTAGGAATAAAATGTTGTATAAAATCAGATGAACGTTATATAAAAACAAACCCCTCAGTAAAACCTTCAGAATGTAGAAGGGAATAATGTATGCAAGTGAAAAAACTCACAGCCTTTAAAGATACATATTGAGATTGAAATCTGTAGACGCAAATAGATAAAGTGCAATAAAATAAACACTTAAAAGTGTATTTAGGATGTTTTTAGTATTATTTATACTATTATAGTTTGCATTCATATTTTTTAACAGACAGAATTAAAAAAAATGCATTTTCAGCATTTTTTTTAGGAATAAAAGGTAAATATGTATCAGCCGAATTTTTTATGAACAAACCCCTCAGTAAAATCCTTCAGAATATAGATATTAATAAAACTGTAAGTTTTGGTGTATATAAGTGCTGCTGAAGTGGAGAAAAAACTCTTTAAAACAGCCTTTAAATATATGTAGTGTAACTGAAATCTACAAATGCAAATTGACATTTGCAATCAAATAAACACTTAACATTTGATTTTGGATGCTTGCTTTCCACTATTCTGAAACAACACATTATGAGAAGAATAAATAGCCCAATACCTCAAAAATGACTAATGCATGTTTTTGCCTTCAGTCATTTTTGAAGGAATCACTTTTACTGCATGTAAAAGTGCAACAATGGCATTTTGGGTTTTGAGATCCACAGAAGTAAAGAAACATCAGGGAGAGTAGACGATGACCGGTTGTTAATCGACTGCACCGTTCCTTTAAGACCCTGACAACACGTTCATGTAGACACAACGGAGAAACCCCGAGTGAAGCGCTGTTGAAGTGATGATGATGTGTTTCAGAGGATCAGCTCTCTTCCTGTCAATCAAACTGACCTCTGACAGCAGATTCAGTGTTTCACCTCAGTCCTCCTCTCTCAGAGAAACAACCGCTGATTCTGACGATAATATACAAAACAGCATCCAATCACAGGACAGAGATGAAGATGACATCATGTGCATGATGACTAGTGTGTCACTATAAATATTAAAGGACAAGTTCACAGAAAATAAAAAAACAATAATTTACTCATTCCCAACCTGACTTACAAAATAAAAACTAAGCCAGATGCTCTTTTCCAATATATATTATAGCAATATATTATTTCCAATATATATCATATTAGCATTTTTTAAATTTACAATATTTAAAAAAAAATATTGCAATGACAATAATAAGATCTAAATTATTATATTTCAATTGATTATATATATATATATATATATATATATATATATATATATATATATATATACAGTATATATGTATTTATTATATATTTATTATATATTTTTAAAGTTAATTAACAATAATAATAATAATACCTATGTGTATATATATATATATATATATATATATATATATACAGTGGTGTGAAAAAGTGTTTGCCCCCTTGGTAAATATGATCAAATATGGCTGTAAAAAATAAATCTGCATTTTTAATCCTTTTGATATTTTATTTAAAAAATGTGCAAAAATCTAACCTTTCATCGAAGTAAAATAATTGAAAGTAGGGGGAAAATCACATTATGAAATAAATGTTTTTCTCCAAAACACGTTGGGAACAATTGTTTGCCCCCTTTTATTAAATACTTTTTGCAACCTCTTTTTTTCCAAGATAACAGCTCTGAGTTTTCTTCTATAATGCCTGATGAGTTTGGAGAACACCTGATAAGAGATCAGAGACCATTCCTCCATACAGAATCTCTCCATCCTGTTCTCCGTTATAAGATTTCTAGCACAGGCTGTCAGGTTTAGATTTTTTATCTGTTGGTATTTGATCGAATCCGTGATGCCATGTATCTGAACAAGATGTCCAGGACCTCTGGCAGAAAATTAGGCCCACAGCATTAAAGATACAGCAGAGTATTTCATTTTACACATGGAACCATAGAACATTTGAAAAGTAACTGACACTACTGGAACTTCAAACGGGATGGGTTCTATGGTCAGATGAAACAAAAACATTAGCTTTTTTGGCAGCAAACACTTAAGATGAGTTTGGTGCACACAGGGATAAAAAAGTACCCCATGTGTAAAATGAAATACTCTGCTGTATCTTTAATGTTGTGGGCCTAATTTTCTGCCAGAGGTCCTGGACATCTTGTTCAGATACATGGCATCACGGATTCGATCAAATACCAACAGATAAAAAATCTAAACCTGACAGCCTGTGCTAGAAATCTTATAACGGAGAACAGGATGGAGAGATTCTGTATGGAGGAATGGTCTCTGATTTCTTGTCAGGTGTTCTCCAAACTCATCAGGCATTATAGGAGAAGACTCAGAGCTGTTATCTTGGAAAGAAGAGGTTGCAAAAAGTATTTAATAAAAGGGGGCAAACAATTGTTCCCAACGTGTTTTGGAGAAAAACATTTAATCGGGTCAGCGGTTTAAATGTTTGTCAAAATCAGTGAAATATCAATTATTTAAACCAATTTTGATACTACAACAAAAATACCAGCCTAATTAATGTGAATTTAAAACAAGTAAGCAGTCAGTAACAAAATAAGAACAAACAATCGAATTACAAATAGGACAAATAAATACAATAGAACAAAGAAAGGCTACAAATGAAATAAACCGTGTTTTTAGAGTTTTTCAGGTAGATCTAACAGGTACAGAAATTTGAATAAAGTAATCAAATGTGAAAAAAAGCATATTCATTACTGTATAAATTATATATAGATGGATATTTTTGTAAAGTTGAAAAGGGTAGCCTATTTAGTCAAGAGCAGTGAGTATTTCTTTGTCCTTTGTTTGATTAACATTAAAACACAGAAGCAGGTTTATCAAACTGCTGCCCCTTTAAGACCAAACGCACGGACCGCATTTGAACATGCTACGTTCATTTGAGATATAACCGACTTTGTTTACTATAGGATACTCGCCAAGACGGGCGTTATTACATAATTTTGTGTGAATTCGTCCGTACAAGCGCAAGACGTGAAAGACAATAATTCAGTATTTTGCGCGCAGAGACGCTGGTTTGCGGGGCGCGCGCTTTGGATGTTTGCGTTCATGGAACTTCTTGACCTGCACACGTCCTGTAATAATGTAGGAAACCACTCGTTATACTTAAATCAGGTAACAGTTCATGTTTTACTTTACTTACATATACGATTTAGTTTTCATCCAAATAACGTGCTGAGTGAACGATCAGCAATCAAGAGCATTCAACAGAAGTGCGCTCTCTCTCTCTCTCTCTCTCTCTCGTCAGTTAACGTTAATAAGCTACATGCCTCGTTTTATTTTCTTTGCCATTGACATCCGACTGAACAAACTTTCCACTGATGTCTGTTTAAAGGGATGTGCTCGACCAGCTCGCGCGTCTGTGCCATTGCGCACTTAATCCACTGCGCGTTTTTCTCTTATCAGAAAAAGCCCAAACCGCCGACATTATACTTTCCTATGCCTCAGTTCACCTCGACAAAGCACTCGCGGCGGCCAGTTTCGTTTCGCAAAATGTACGTTGTATCGGTGCGTGGTATCGGCAAATTTTTATGAGTACGAGTATATGAGGACAGTATCGGCCTGATCCCCAATGCCAGTATCGGGCCATCCCTAATCTAAAGTCTTCATATTATACATATATATATATATATATATATATATATACATACACACATATATAAAGAGCAAATTAACAACAACGAGGTCTAAATATTATATACACAATATATAATATTTTATATATTTATTTATAAATATTATAAAAAAGAGCAAATTAACAAAAATTATAAAAATAATAATATTTAAATGTGATATATTTCTGTTATAAAAGTTTTTAGAATGTGATCATACGATTACCGCCCGCTGAGCTCGCTGTCAGGGTCTGTGAGTGTGTGATTATACGTGTGGAACAGCTGTTATTAGCACTGCATATGCAGAACAGCATGCTCACTTCTACAGATATACCCTTCAGAACATCTACTGAAATAATCTGGAAAAACTGGTCATTTAGACATCATCATGCTTATGATATTTGACTTCGTTAACATGGTAACACTTTACGGTAAGGGTACATGAATTATCATGAATTCATGTATAAATTCATGCATGAAATATGCATTCATTCATGCATTAATATCTCATGAATCATCAGGAACTAACACGAGTTCAACGTTTTTCATTCATGACTTCATGGATGAACAACACCTTAATTAAAACATTAACTAAGATGAGTACATCATCATGAATTATGATTTATTACGCATGATCATGATGTTTTCTTTGTTCACACAAAAAAATTGGTCTTTACCACCCATTGTGGATACAGCTATGGTTATGGTACATGAATCATCATGAATTCATGCATAAAAAAGTATTAATTCATGCATGCAAGACTACTCTTCAAATTATTAAAGGAATGTACAAAAATCCACATTATCTAATGCATGCATACAGGCTAGAACAGTATATCAATTAATGTGAGAACTTGTAAATGTGAGTTATCCAGCATGTTCATGTCTTCTTTATAGTCTGCAGGTAAATGGACAGAGCCCAAAATTGGCCAATCACAGCACATAACATACGAATTCTGTTGCCGTTCAAATACAGTAGTCATCATTAACTAAGCATTATCTATCAATGACTTCATCATGTGTGTGGCCCCTCAACTAAAGTGGTGACTTGGTGCTTTGAAACACTGATGAACAATGTGGCATAACTGTGAAATGACATGAATATGAACATGAAAGTTCAAGCCTTTGCAAACAATGTACTGTGGACACAAATGGACTTTGATCTTAACTTTACTGCTTTATTCTTAAACGGTACATGATAATTCATGTACCCTTACCTTAAAGTGTTACCGTTAACATTTACATTACAAAAAGCATTTTCAGATCTTTATTTTATGTTTTAGATGTTAAGAGCTATGTTTTTTTTGCATCTAATAATTGTAGAAATTATCATTTTCCATCCTTATTTTCACTCTCTGTCATTATAAGCAATAATAAGATACACACTTGTTGTCTCTATGGAATAAAGTGCACTGATGAATCATTCACAACGGAATAAGTAAATTAGCTATTAGGAAAGTAAACAGATTCTTATGTTGATCTTAAAGTGTTTACAGTAATTCCTCTTCTTGCATTAATGCGACTAAATGTCAAAAGTTTGAGAAAATGAGTTAATGACTTTTTTCAATCTATCTGTGTTTTGAACAGCTCAATCATTACTAATGGCTGGTTTTAACTAATTACGGTGTGTTATGACGAGCCTCTAAATCATTCCAGTTTGTTCGGCTCTTGTTTTATTCCCTCTCACTCTTTTTAAAGAAAATCTGTTTGGAGTTCATTACTAGCAGATGCTGCCTATTGATGGTTATATATGGATAATGTTTTCAATAGCGAGTGTGTGTTGATACTGTTTCCTATGCAATGATGTTAGCCAATCATAACAGTGTGTGGTTACTGACAAGCCTTAAAGGAGCCACGCCTTAAAAACTGATCATTTCAGACCGAATGAGGGATGAAAAGAATCGTTTTTCTCAAATATATTTGTTAGTTTGTTTTTTGTGTAAAAAAAACTTTAACATTATAAGTGACATTACAAGGAACATATTAAAGGGGTGGTTATAATGCCCTTTTCACAAGATGTAAAATAAGTCTCTGATGTCCCCAGAGTGTGTATGTGAAGTTTTAGCTTAAAATACCCCATAGATATTTTTCTATAGCATGTTAAAGTTAAAGTTTTTGAGGGTGAGCAAAAACGCACTGTTTCGTGTCTGTTCCTTTAAATGCAAATGAGCTGCTGCTCCCAGCACAGAGGGCAGAGCTTCGAATGCTCATGTCCTTTTACCTCACACAGACATGCACTGAAAATTTCAAAAACTTTTAGCCTTTTATGTTCAAACTGGAGTCAGACACTGATGGAGAGACTCTAGAGCAGGGGTGCCAAACCCTGCTCCTGCCGATCGACTGTCCTGCACAGTTCATCTCCAACCCTAATCAAACACACCTGAAGCAAACAATTAAGGTCTTCAGGATCACTTGAAAATTAAAGGCAGGTATGTTTGATTAGGGTTGGAGATGAACTGTGCAGGACAGTCGATCGGCAGGAGCAGGATTGGGCACCCCTGCTCTAGAAGAAGTGACAACATGTAGAAGCAACAGGACATTTCTGAATGGTTAGTTGATGAATTTATGAAGCTGATGTGTAGTTATCTTCTAGTCATTGATTAGCATATTCTGTCTTGATAATCTATAAATCGTGTTCAGGGGGCGGGGTTTATGTAAATTCTAGGGTTGGTGATGTCACTAACCCGGGAGGAATGTGGTGTAGTCTCTACCAGCCGTTTGTTGTAGTCCTTAAAAAGCGATTTCTTTAAAAGCAAATATCTCCCTTTGCTTTGAACTTTGAGCGTTGTAACTTTGCAGATGTTGTTTATGCTCAAACAGCAACATTACACACTAACTAAAGTTAGAAAAGTCAAATCATAATCAACCACCCCTTTAGAATAATTTTTAAAAATCCATGTCATGATCCCTTAAAGTAAAAATGTTCATTCATTAACCGTCAATAGTTCAGTAATTGAGGGGAATGTGGTCCGGGCTTTAATCTATTACATTTAATCCACCCTGAACCTGTAAGTACACTGTGTATTATTGTTTGTCTTGTAATAAATTCAGACTGCAACAGATGACAACTGAACTGATGTCCTTTATTCACTATCCCTCACGTGTCTCTGTCTTTCGTACTTCCCACGTACGACTTACATCATAACGTACTGCTTACGTCATCACGTATTACACATATAGAATACATTACACACTGTACATATTAGGCTGCTATTAATGTTTCTGTTTGCACTCATCTCTACAGCACAGGGTGTAAATATACTTACATATCCCCCATTATTCTGTGCAAGTGACAGATGACTGCTAAAGGTTTTGATATTGTGTTTAACGTTGTATGTGATGCAGTAAGTATTTTACCCCGTTACAAAAACACACGTCTGCCCAATAAGTCCTTCAGATGCAGTCCTGTGTGTGAATATCCAGTGATATTCGATTGAGTTTCTTGCCTTTCATTGGATCAGAGTATGACATCACACCAGAAAACAGATCATCAGAACAAAAATAAGACAACACAGTCTGCCAAACTGTGGAAAAAACCTCTCACCCGCTCCTGCTTTTCAGTCACTTCTGAATAAACATGTACTTGAAAAGATGATCAGTGAACGAGACAGTTAGTAGCAGTTCAGTTAAATTAAAGCTGAACTATGATGCAAAAAAGACTAGATTTGCCAAACAGATTTGCATGCGCATGTAAGATTCGTGAAAGTGTACATAAGATTGTGCAAGCGTAAATAAAATGTGTGTGTGCAAGAGAAGCTTTGTAACGGTGTAAATCAAGCCTATGAAACATATATTTGCAGTATTTTACCGTCGATTTGCAAACGAAAACATTAGTGTCAAGAACTGCAAAACGTATTGACTATTTAACTCATATAATATTATATGCTTTTGCAGTCTGCAGTCTTTGCCAGTGCAAGTACAACCAAAGCAGGTGTATTATCCGGACAGAGACCCATGACAGTATCCTCTCCTCTCTGCCCAGCTGTAAATGACCTACAGTTAACCAGGATGCTTGGACTGAGTTAATCTCACACAAAGCAGAAAGGAGGCTCCCCGTCTGTTGTGATCTGTCTTTAGTTGGATTCCTGCAGTGTTTTGATGAGGAATCTGACTGGCTCCGGGCCCTGAACAGCAGATTGAACTGAGTCAGGACGCCCGCGGCGTTAGCCCGATGCTAATGATAGAAACAGAGGACAGGAGAGCTAGCCCAACGTCACAGCAAATGAGTGGAGGCTTCTGGAAGCAAAATGAAAATAACAACACATCCATTTAAAAGTGCCTGCAGTGAAGAGAAAGAAGAAGAAGAAGAGGAAGGAAAATGGCAGTATCCTGCAGTGATAACTGGTGCTCCAGATGCAATCAGACTGGCTTTGAACATACTGCGCTTAAAACCTCAACAACGGCTTAAAATAGCACAGCAAAAACACATAACCTCCATAACCTCACACATAAAGCACCATAAATATATCAGTGCTCGCATCCTGCTGCTGCTACACGTTTTCATTAAGGTTTCATGGCATGACAACAAAAAATCATGACATAAAACATAATGATAAAACCTGAACTAACCTTCACTGTTAAAGGGGTGATGAACTGAGAAATCAAATTTTCCTTGAGCTTTTGACATATAAGAGGTCATCATACTATAAGAATATCCTGCAAGTTTCAGAACTGAAAACTTCCTTGTTAGTCCAATGAAAGCTTTTATTGACACCAGTCACTGCGAACGACAGGTTTTTCAAAGTGACGATGACGTCAAAGGGTGTCAAACACCGCCTCCGCAGAAGATCAACGCCTACTTCAACACTGCCTGTTTAGCCCCGCCCACCGATTCGCACATTACATGAAACTCATTATAATATGCAAAACTGTTATCCAATCATAGCAGTGGGCGTTTACTTCATAAAAAATAGCCTATTACTTATTAATTTTGATGTTTCTTAATGTAAAAACCAAGCGAACGTCATAAGTTAACCTCAGACAACAATATACATTTTTTAAAAAGCCAGTTCATGACCCCTTTAAAGGTGCAGTATGTAAGAATGACAACTAGTGGTCAAAATAGGTACTGCAGTTGAGTTCAAAATATCGGAGATGGACGTTTCTCCCGCCCCGCCTCCTCAGACTCGACACTCACACGGGTTGCCAATTTGAGCACACAAAACAGGAACGAACGCAAAGGACAATGAAAATGGGCAAATTGGCAACATGCAGTATCACAAAACAACAACAACAACAACAAACATTCCAGACTGGAAAACGCACATTTCAAAGTAAAATAACTGGCTGTAGAAGTGTTTTTCAGAGAAACGAGTATGTATGCAAATCCTCAATATATGCAAATATATTATGGTATTTTTATGCTTTAGTAGAATGAAAAAGTTACATACAGCACCTTTAAAATAAGCTGGTCTACCACATTAAGTTATCATTTTGAAATATGCTCAACAAGATCAACCTAAACACCCACAAGCTTATTAATCACTTAAAGCGCACTTATTATGCAACTTTTTACAAGATGTATTAGAAGTCTCAGGTGTTCCCAGAATGTTTCTGTGAAGTTTCAGCTCAAAATACCCCACAGATCTTTCATTATACCATGTTGTAATACCATTTTTGAGTGAAAGGAAAAACATGCTATTTTCATGCATGTATCTTAAAATGCAAATGAGCTGCTGCTCCCCGCCCACTTTCCAGAAGAGGGCGAAGCCTGTACAGCTCGTGCCTCGGATACTCTGTCAAAAACTAAAACATCTGTTTGGTTTTGATTATCATATATTTTGCTGAATGTCAGATGGCGCGTCCCTTGAGTATTAAACTCAGTAACGTAAACAGCAGGGAAAGAAATCGCATGTGTTTATTAGATCTGTGTATTAAAGTGACAGCAGCGTAATATTCAGTACCTACTGCTATATACACTGTTAATATGAATCAAACAACAAAAGAAAAACTGAAAATCACTCACTGCTCTTGACTGAATAACTTAAGTAGCTTTAATAAGAATACATTTCCTACTTCTGGCGAGGAGATAAACATGGCGGACTGTGTATAGCTCACTGAGGGGCGGAGTCTATGCTAATAGGGCGGAGTCTGTCAGCAGTCGTGGGCGGGGCCTAAGCGATGTCACATTGCATAGAAACAGCAAACGGCTCATTCTGAGACACAGCTTATGATTTATGGGGGTTAAAAAAGGAGTGAGTGGATTTTTACCATTATAGGGTGGTTGTGTACAAACTGCACACTAGGGCTGTCACTTTACGTTCGAAATTCGATTGCACAATCGATCGGACCAACCAACGCATGTTTCGAAAACGAAAATAGGGAATCGATTTTAACGGCCTTCTCTCGGAGCGCGTCCAGCTCGTCATGATACGCCCGCAGTGAAAGCGCGTCACACAGCGACTGCAGGCTCTGACACACACATAACAGCAGATTATACTTCTGCATAATGTCTCTTTTTACAACAAAACTGAATTCTGCCGGTATTCAGACATTCTCATGTATACAGATAAAGATTCAGGCTACGGGCTACAATCTACGCAAGCAAAATTTGTTTGACATTTCTAACCGTAGCCTTAACACGGGCATGTTGAAGACTGCAGTGATGTTGTTCATTGATGTTATGGCAGTCCACTCTGTTAATTGTTTTTCGAGAATGTTGCACTCCTGTTTGTCATTGTGCACGAAACTTCACGCCAATAAATCAACAGGATTATTTGCTTACTTTTACGCGTCTCAAGCGCCCTCTTTACGTTCATCCTAACGACTGTTAGTTGTCCGTGGATTTGCCCATATTTGGCGTTTAAAATGGAAACGTCTTTAGACATGGAAAATCGATTTTACAATCGATTCAATGAGCACTTATGTCTCAAAAATCGAACAGGATTTTTTCACAAAAGTGACAGCCCTACTGCACACACGTTTATTTTTAAACACCATGTAAAAGTGAATTTTGCATAATAGTTCCCCTTTAAACCAGTTCTGACCATTTAATGACTAAATTCAACCAGTTAGACATGACGTAATCCTCTGTTTGCACATGATATTAACATCTCAAGTGATTAGCGAATGCAGTGTATTTAGAGGCTGAAAACGTTAATCATCTGCCTTAGATGAACACTTGTGATTGGATCACCTCTAGGGTGAGTAACATCAACAGCTGGTTTAGGCTGTATTGTGTGGTTTGGTTTGGTTGAGATGAACCTACACCAGTTTGGCTGGAGGCTCATTACCTCACCTATACTAGTTCTTGAGGTGATATGAACCTGTTCATACGCTGTGCTGATTCTGCAATGTACAGAACAACTGCTGACTTCAGCTTGACATACAGTGAGACAGCTGCAAACGTCAAAGGACACACTGTTTCAGGACAAATGATCAATGCTATTTTTACTCTTGTGAGGACGTTCACCACGGCTCTCCTTGAAGCCTTTCCATCAACGTGTTGTAAAACTAACGAGATACTTTCCAAGAAGGAGGCGCTCAGGCCTGCTAGTTTCTCTGTCTTATCGCAGTGAATTTAATTTGTTCGGGCTGGTGGTGACAGCGAGCCGTCCCTCTGTCTCATTTATACACGAGCTCTCACAGCAGAGGAGACACACACACACACACACACACAC